>NC_048222.1:128454397-128624469 GCF_002007445.2 Ailuropoda melanoleuca
GCCTGGGTGGCACAGCGGTTAAGCGTCTGCCTTCGGCTCAGGGCGTGATCCCGGCGTTATGGGATCGAGCCCCACATCAGGCTCTTCCGCTATGAGCCTGCTTCTTCCTCTCCCACTCCCCTTGCTTGTGTTCCCTCTCTCGCTGGCTATCTCTATCTCTGTGGAATAAATAAATAAAATCTTAAAAAAAAAAAAACAGAAGAAAGCAGCAACTAGTGCCAACTAATTTCATGAAATCTTGCTAAATATTTCATATGGATTATCCTCCACTGCTTACAAGTCCTCTGAGATGGATATTCTTATTATCATAACTTTACAGAAAAAAAAGAATGAAGTGCAAAAAGTTTCAATAATTTGCGCAAAGTCACACAGCTTATTAAGTGGCAGAACTGGCATACGAGTCTCCTAACCATCACAACTGACAATCACAGGAAATGCCCTAAAAGTTTAGCAATCAACAGGAACAAAGGATAAGCAACAGATTAGAATATAAACATTATGTTAAGCATACTNATAAGCATTATGTTAAGCATACTCAGAATGTTGTTAGTGGAAGGGCTTTAGGAGTCATTTAATCTAACCTATTTCATTTAAAACCCGAGGAAAAGTGCAAAGAAGTTGAATGAACTGCCAAAAGCCCTAGAAAAGTTAAATGGCAGAAAATAATGATAGAAATGCAGGATTTTAGTTCCCAGACAACTACTCTTTCTAAAAACTATGATGTCTTCTATTTGTTCCAAGCCCTTCTATAAAAAAAAAAAAAAAATTAAAAAAAGGAAATGTGCCCGTAGATTTTACATGGTGGGGCAACTGGGTGGCTCAGATGGTTAAGTTTCTGCTTTGGGCTCAGGTCATGATCTCAGGGTTCTGGGATCAAGCCCGTCATCGTCATCGGGATTCTTGCTCAGCAGGGAGAGCCTGCTTTTCCCTCCCCTCTCCCTCTGCCTGCTGTTCCCCCTGCTTGTGCTCTCTCTCTGTCAAATAAACAAATAAAATCTTCCAAAAAAAAAAAAAAAGATTTTACATGGTACCAGCAATTCAAATTCAAAGGTATTTGTGGGAGCAGAGCAAGTGACAAGCCACAAAGTGTAATTCTATAAGTAACTGCTAACATGGGTTAATTTGAAAATAAGAATTTTATTGATTTCCATTATAAACAAGAGACCATTTACATCAAAATATAATGAAGGTTAGGTATAAATAATATGGTCTATGAGTGTCACATTGGCTCATAAGTTTTTTAACTCTTTAAAAAATACATAAAGCCATAGAATAGATAGGGTTGATGGGACTAGATAAGGTTATTTCTTTTCCAATTTTAATTACCAAATAACTGTGGTATGTTAGTCCTGCCACATTTCACCTGCCCAGATAATGTGCTTCACTCATAAGAGTAACCAAGAAAAACTACCCAAAATAAATTAAGTACCATAAGCAGGCTTCTTTTGGAGTAAAGTTATTTTGTGTTTCCACGGTTAAGATTTCAACTGTTCAAGTTTACAAAACAAAAATAACATAAATTCATGTAAAGATTTGTCCAGCTCTGCTATTAGTCCAGTGAGAACTAAAGCTGACTTATCTTCTATTATTTCACGATTTTATATCCTATCAGTACAAACTCAAGTATAATATTTACACCTCATGCAAATTGCATAGCAATTTTGCCCCTTTAATCAGTACTGAGTTTTTTCCAGTCTTCCCAAGGGCTTTTTAAATGTGTCTGACACCTGCCTGTTGCTTTTGGCTATTACAATTCAAACCAAGTTTTTATAACTTCTAAAATGTCTAGGGAAGCAAGTTAACCTAAGTGCTAACTATGGTTAAATGTTATGGAATATACTCATAAAAACCCAAACTCACATGAGATAGAATTACATATATGTAACGTGAGTAAAGGATCTTGAAAATTAATAAAAAGTACGGCATCAGCACATACAGAAGGCCATTTTGGGAAAGTACTTCAAAAGGTTTGAAAACAGGCATTAAGTACTAGGCAAGAAATGCCTTGGGCAAGTAAAAACCCTAAAAAGCCAGAGGGGCTAGCAGAGAAGGGAACAGAATTCAAGCTGTTCCTCTCAAAAAAAAGTACAACACAAACCTTCCCCACAATTTATTAATTCAGGAAACAAAAATGCTACATTTCAGAATTTGCATAGCAGCACCATGCTGACTACAATTCAGCTAACTATAAAGTATGAATGCAGACATGCCCACAGAAACCCCCCACGTTACTGCTGACCACTCTAGTCACTCTCCAACTCCCTTACTGACTAACAGGTAAAATGGTAAACACTGGGTTTCAGCTTCCATGCTTTCATCACTAGAAATGACCATTCTCTTGAGCTACAAACCCATACTAAAAATGGCCTTTTGGATCTTATCTGCCATGTTGTTCCACAGGCATTTCAAACTCCACATGTCTAAATCCCAGTCTGGAATCTGCTCTCCCACCTCTAATTTGCCTCTATTCCTCACATGCTAACTCTTCCAAAAGTTAGGGTATTTCCATCTACCAGTCACGGAAAGTGAAAAATTTAATCACCTTTGACTTCTCTCTTTCTTTCTCATTTCCCACATACATTTAATCATCAAAATTTTAAATATTACCCATTTCATCACATCACTTGTTTAATCAAATGTCTCACTAAATTACGAGTTGATGGACAGCAAGGAGCCCATCTAATGCATCTTTGTTTACCATGTACAGAAACAGAGAACACAGAACACATAGAAGGAGTTTAATAATCTGAGTTACACAACTGCTGCAATTGTAAAACATTTACAAATAGTTTCTGAAGAGTTACAGACATAAAATTGTAATATTTCAACTTTAATTAAATTTTATTCAAGAGATTTAAAAGAAAAAAATGACTAATATCTCTCAGCTGGAATCCATGAATAAAAAGTTAAATCAATCCAACAATAAAATTTTCTATTATTAAGTAAGCTTCTCAGAAGTCTGAAAGCATTCTTCTCTTTTTAAATCTAAGTCTTCTAAGATTCCAAATGCTGTAAGTTTTGTTATTATAGTTCATATTACCATTTTTTGCTTTTAGCCAAATGTTATATAATATTTTCATGTCAAAGGATCTTTTTAATATAGCAGTTTTATTGACTACTAAAAGCCCAACTCAAAAAAAATTATTAACATGAAGTTTTAACATAATGATGTTTCAACTTTAACATGTCAGCTTATATAGTGTACAAATAATGCCAAAGTTAAGTAAATTCAATCTAACTTCCACATAATTTTGTGATACTGACAATGGCACATCATTCTATTTGTCCTAATAATCAATTACCGTTAGTTATTCCCTAATAGCCATTCAAACAGTGATAAAACTAAGTATATATTTAATAATGATGCTAATAACTGCCAACTGAAGCATATGGAGCATATAAGACAACACTATTTGGAGAAGTTCAGGGAATTATTAAAGTTAAAAAAAAAAAAAAGCCCTAAAGGAAATTAAATAGAAACTCAAAAGGTTTCAGACTCTAGATGAGCCCAAATGGTAATAAACCTATAGAAGGAGAATAATGAGTTAGGATCCACAAAAGGCATGAATCTGGACATAGTTCCTGGTGAGACTAAATTAGAAGCTATATCCAAGGTGAAAGAAAAAATAACCAAAACACTAAAGAAAGTATTCTTTACAATGGTGGGGTCTGGGGCTGGGGCCAGAACCAACACGGTCCTTTATAGGCTTCAACTGAGTACTGCAGTGAAATAAGCAAGCTCAGGGAAGCCCCAAACCCAGATTCCCCAGCCAATTTTCTCTCAGGGCTTTCTTTTCCCAGGAACTTTCCATTATCACCATGAACAGCAGTATAATGAATAGGAAAGAAGGTCTCCCCCAAAGCCCTCACCCAGGAATTGGCAATCTCCCCCATGGCTTTTCTCCCTCCATACATTCCACTCTTCCTGTACAGTGCTGTATAGAGCTATGAGCCAGGCCTTTTAACTTCAGTTACATTCATTAAATGTCTGTACTATGTCTGGATCTATGATACTGACCTTAAAACTCTTTTATTTAATTAACAGACCTTTTCTGGTAAAGTTTAAGATTTACAGAAGAAGTAAGATAGTACTAAGTTCCTATATGTAGTACCCCTAAACCCCCACTACACACTTAGTTTTCCCTATTATTAACATATATTAATACCGCACATTTGTTATAATCAACTAATGTATCAATATTGATTCATTAAAATCCATAGTTTATTCAGATTAGTTTTTATTTAATGTCTTTTTTCCGATCCAGGACCTCATCCAGAAACCACCATAACATTATATTTAGCTGTCATGTCTCCTTGCACTCCTGTTTGCTGTGAGTTTCTCGGACTTCCCTTGTTTTTGATGGCCTTGACAGTTTCAGGAGTACTGGTCAGATATTTTATAGAATGTCTTTTAATTTGGTTTTGACTGATATTTTTCTCAGATTATGAGTCTTTGGGAGGAAGACCCCCCCCCCCNTTTTAATTTGGTTTTGACTGATATTTTTCTCAGATTATGAGTCTTTGGGAGGAAGACCCCCCCCAAAAAAAAGTGCCATTCTTGTCACATCATACAAGGGTACACACTATCAACATGACTAATCACTGAAGATGTTAACCTTGATCGCCTGGCTGAGGTAGTGTTTGCCAGGTTTCTACACTGTCAAGTAACTTCCCCATCCCCTTTCCATACTGAACTCTTTGACTGGAAGTCATAACTATACACAGCCTATACTTAAAGAATTGAGTAGTTACACCTTCCAAAAATTGTTCACCTACGTCTTAATATGCTAATCCTCTCAAAGAGCCTATATAGATTAAGAAACAAAACAAAACAGGAACAAAAAACTGAGATCAAGAGAACTTATTTAAGGCTACAGAGGTAAACAGCACAAGGATTAAGAATCAAACCAAAGCTATCTGAACCCTGCTTAGTGCTCTTTTCATTGTAACACAATTTCATTACTCCACCTTATTCAAGCACTAGTTTCCTTCCAGATACTTCCATTTTACTCATCACTCTCCTGTTTCTTTGGCAGTGATTATCTTTCTTATTGATTTCACCAACTTCTACTCCAAAGCCATGTTATTTTTCTGTTTTCTTTGTTCTATAGGAACAAATTTTTTTTTTTAACTGTCCCAGAAACATCTTTCTACTTCTCTGAATCCACCCTATAGAAACTGCCTGGGGGCGCCTGGGTGGCACAGCGGTTAGGCGTCTGCCTTCGGCTCAGGGCGTGATCCCGGCNCTGTTTCTTTGGCAGTGATTATCTTTCTTATTGATTTCACCAACTTCTACTCCAAAGCCATGTTATTTTTCTGTTTTCTTTGTTCTATAGGAACAAAATTTTTTTTTAACTATCCCAGAAACATCTTTCTACTTCTCTGAATCCACCCTACAGAAACTGCCTGAACTACCTTCTCCAGTATCATAGTGTAATTAATGAAAAAAAGGACTGGGCACTAAATTAAAAAGGGGGGGTGGTGAATAAAAGACTATATAATGCAGTGGTTCAGAGCTTAAACTCTGCACTCAGAAAGCCCTGAGATCAAATTTCAGTTTTATCACTAAAACTCTGACTTTAGAAAAGCCATTTCACCTTCTTAAACATTAGTATCCTTATTTGTAATCCTAGAAACTAATCTTAAAGCATTCAATATGTAAAAGAGGTGTATCTATGCAGTTTTCCACACAGTATCTGCAAAATGGAAACTTTATGATTTACAGACTAGCTCACAAAATTTAAAAACAACAGCTTAAAGATAAACTTGGAACTTACCAAATTAAGATTATCTTGTCCCTTTAATAATAGTAGGGAATCTAGTTAAATAAAGAATAGTAAGTACTTGAAATTTTGCATACTTTGAATAAAACAGGTTCCTGAAAAATGGGACATATGTTGTATAATTCCTTCTTGAGACAAGTATCAGAAGAACATTTCCCCAAAAAAGTCAAGCATACACTAAGCTCATTACATTCTTGTGCTCACCAATAAGAGTTCATAAAGGACTTGCTCAAAATCCGTGTCAGACGCCTAACTACCCTTCTTCCAGAATCAGTAACAGTTCTTCATAAAGTAAAGCAGCCCAACTACACAAAGGTAATTAATGTATTGCAGCACTCCAGACAAAAGTAAGAGAGAAGCAGAGAGGAAATTTCAACTGGAAAATATTTTGACACAATTGACACAGATGACAAATTAAACTTAAGCATATGTCAAGTGCTACAGTCTACACAAAAACACATACAGATGCCAAAGGATATTAAGAGTCCACACAAGCCAAGGCAAAGTCTGAACTCTGAGTATACAGCTTTTAATCACTGTTTAGGAAAGATGCTCAGGGGAAGCTAAAGGGTTCTTTCATAAACTCAGAGAAAGAAATGTTTCAAATCTTTAAATTCTTTATTTTGGGAATTAAAGATAATTACAATTGTGAAAAATATTAGGCAGTTTCTCCTTTCAATACATGTAAGATACTTGTATTTTCCAATAGGCTGGAAAATTTCATTGTCTATCTACATTTCTCCAGTCATTTTCAAAATGTGTCAGACTTGTGATTTCAAAAGCTCAAACAAATATAACACTTAAATCCCTTGGAAAAGAAAAATATCTGTAGCAACCAAAACCAACGTTTTCCTCATAGGTAAAAAAAAAAAAAAAACTAGGAAGAATATAATATAAATTCCCAATTTCTTTGACTTCATTTCTGCATACAAAAGCTGCATGACATAGCTACTTTAAACCCTTCTCCCAAGCAATGATCAGACAAGACGAAAAGACCAATGAAAATGCAGAGAAAAACAAAAATTTTTTCATGTTTCCAACTTTTTCTTTTGGAAAATTTTAAACATGTAGGAAAACTTAAAAATAGTAAAATGAATATTCATTATTCATTAAATATATTCTCCACCCAGATTCAAAAATTGAATAATACTGCCAAACTATACTAAAACGTATACTGAATAAAAATCCACCTTAAATAAAAATTACTAGGATACATAATTATCTCTAAGCAAGTATGAACTCAACTGAATTAGAAAATTTCTTAACATCACTTATCCTTTGTGTGTGTATGACCTAAAAGAAAAATGAACATGAGTTTAGTGAAAAAGCTCAAATAAGTTAACACACGCATGGCTATTTTACATGAACAGTGTGCAAGATAAACCTTTCAAAGAATTTTTGTACATTTTCTTACAATGAAAAAAGTAAAACTGCTTAAAGTTCTGAAATGTTTCATACTCAAAAACAGTAATAAGTACTTCTAAGTAATCCTAAAATAGGCCAGAAAGCAGTCCTGGTTACATCTGGAACAGTTATCCTAGATCACGTAAGAATGAGATACTACTTCGTAGGAAAATACATGTGCTCCTCCTCTTTGAGATTCCAGTGTAAATAAATGTGAGTGCAGATCTCACCGATAAGTTTCAGATATCCAGCACACAGAAAAAATTCAAGGATTATGAATATACAATTGTGGAATACACAACAAGGTAGGCATAGAAAAATGGAGATGATGGTAAAAAGAGTAGGAAGTGCCAGAACCATGACATAAGAGAACAGGACCAAAGAGAAATCAAGATGTCTCCGAAATTTCAAAATCATTCATTACTCCAACATTTAAACCTGTAAACTTTAAAACTGTGGTTGTGATTCAGTATAAGTGATCATAGTGAAAATGGTCCCCACCCCTATCTTCAGTACCCAATATCTTCCACAAGATAATCACAAATATGCAAACATTAGTGATTGTGAAGATACTGATTCTTAAAAAGCAAATAGCCTAAACATATCTAAACATTATTCCAAAAAAATTTTAGGTAAAAAATTGACTCTACTCTGAAATAAATTTTATGTTTTCAAACTACCAAAGATTTCGGTGTTCTAAGAGAGAAAACATATTTTGTTATGAAAAAAATTCCCTGGTACTATCAAAACAGAGCCTTTTATCATGTGCTTTTTCTGAAATGAATTTGATATTTAACAGACTGAAGTACATATTTTTGTGATAAAGTCCATTCCACTAATAGATTTAAGGTTTTATATATGTATATTTAGTAACTGGATATATGATATTACATAAAAGTTAATTAAAAAATTAATATATGGCCCTGGGGTGCCTGGGGGGCTTAGTTGGTTAAGTGTCTGACTCTTCATTTCAGCTCAGGTCATGATCTCAAGGTCTCATGATGGAGCCCTATGTTGGGCTCCACACCTCAGCAGGGAGTCTACTTGAGGATTCTCTCTCCCCCTCTCCCTCTGCCTCTCCTCCTGCTCACATGCTCTCTCTCGCTCTAAAATAAATAAATCTCAAAAAAANATGAAATGTGAGCTCTATAGTACAGAAATACCAAAGAAAAAAGTTTCTGCTTGTACAAATAACTGTTTAAATGACTGAACAAACTGTTAAGTCTATCTTCTATTTTAGATGGCTTTAAAAATTAAGTTTCATCTGTCTGAAAATGGTTTGAATTAGTGATCCAAGGTCTCATCTACACACATCTTTTTAGCAAATTTATTTGCCTTACGTATTACTTCCAAAAAATATTTCTGTAGGTCCCCTAGGGAACGTATGATTTTTTTTCTGTCTTTGATATATTCATGAAGTATCCTCAAAATTTTGTTACTTTTTCTCAACAAAGAAACACCCACCAAAATAAAACAACTCTTTACATGTTATTTATTTAGTAAATATCCATTAAGAACTACATGTCAGATAATATATACAGGAAATAGAAAAATAAGACTGAATACAAACTTTAAAGAACAACTACCAGTAATGTGTACATAAATAATCATAGTACAATGGAAAGGATGCTAAGCACAGTAACAAAGACACACAAAAAGCTTTTGGGAGTTCCCAGGAAAAGATTACTTCCGGCTGGAAGGCAAATCTGAAAGTCAACTTCTAAAGCACGGATGAGATATGGAAATGTGAAAACCGGGGAATGGTCAGGTAGAGGACCAAAAAATTACAAAAGGCTCAGAGGAAAGTATGTAGGAATAAGAGAAAAAAGATATGAGGGAGGAAAATTAAAAAAGAAAAGTAAGCTGAAACTATATAGTGAGGAACCCTGAAGACTAGATGATGGGATTCAAGAACCTCTCTCTTCATAATAAGTCTTCGAAGATTTTTAATCTGTAAAGTGATACGGTCTTATCTGTGCTTTAGGAAGGCTTCTCTGACAAGACTCATTTAGAGAGGAGATCAATTAAGGACCTATCACAAACATTCTTAAAATAAAAAAGCAAACTTAAACTACGGTAACCACATCAGAGCATGAAGGCACACCAGAGTGATACTGCAGGTCCACAGCACGAGGGTTCTGAGGTAGAGCAAGAAAGAGGGAGAATTTAAAGCTGAAGATTTCAAGATGAGTTGATAGAATATGAACAGAAAAGTAATTTTTAAGAGGTAAAATATATAAGATAGATTTTTATTTCTGGATATAAAGAGTTGAAACACAGGACAGGATATTCGAAAGACAAAAAGGGAGCAGTTGGAATGTAAACATTGCAAATGAAGCCTTGGAAAGAGGATAGGACTGGAATTTTCAACTTCAGAGGCTCTACATACAAACAATAAAAACCATGAGATCAATTAAAATTGCCACCAGGAGAGGAGATGTGGGTGAAAGGCAGATTGCTGGGCACCGCCTATATTCAAGAGTCATGAGAGAAAAAAAAAAAAGAGTTAGAAAACATCAGAAAAACAAACAATTCACAAATCCAAAAAAGAGAAAGGTTTTGTTTGTTAATATCAGGAAAGGTTATTTTTTTTTAAAGAACTTGCATGGTTTTATAGAGAGGGGGACTTTGTTGTTGTTTTTGTTTTTTGTCCACAGAACCAGAAGAATGCAATATCATCAGCAATAATCCTGAGATCAAATTTAATTATTCTTCTGTAAATTGCTTTCTTGGGATTTATTTTTAAAATTTTAGATTACTGGATTAAAAGGCATGAACATTTTTAGGTCTCTTGATGCATAATGTCAGTCTGCTATCCCAACCACTTTATCTATTTTATTTTATTATTTTTTTTTAAAGGTTTTATTTATTTGACAGAGAAAGACAGCCAGCGAGAGAGGGAACACAAGCAGGGGAGTGGGAGAGGGAGAAGCAGGCTTCCCGCTGAGCAGGGAGCCTGACTTGACTGGGGGCTAGATCCCAGAACCTTGGGATCACCCACGAGCCGAAGGCAGACGCCCAACGACTGAGTCACCCAAACGCCCGCTTTATCTATTTTAGTAGCATGAGTGTATGTGTATGCTCCCCTGCAGCATCACCAGCCTTGGGTTTTATTTTGCCTTTTTTCCCCGCTGATGTCTGATCTCACCAATTAATAAAACTAAAATTAAACTTGAGATCCATGCACATAAGCTTATGGCCCTAAAAATACAGGATCAAAGTGACTGTTTACCACAGAAGGTGACTGTTACTGTTAAAACCTGGCCTGCCTAAAAGTGCAGCAGAGTTGTCACGCCCCTGAGGGGTAGTTCCTGCTTCTGCTTTCTGGAGTCTCTGATTTTCTTTTCTTTAAACTTTTTAATTAAATTTTGAAAATTTTCAACATACACAAAGTTGAAAAATCAATACAGTAAGTGTATATATACTTTTTGCCAAAATTCACCAATTTTTAATATTTACCACATATGCTTTAGTGCATGCTCTCCCTTTCTCTCTCCACACACACGAACAGTGCACACACAAACACACACACTTTATCAATTTTTATATTTGCCACTAAATCTTTTCAAAGTAGGATGCAGATATCAGGACACTTCTAAATACTGCAGCATACTCTCATAGAAATAAACATTTTGGGAAGAGAGTGTTAAGAAGGGTAGTCAACAACTATCAAAAACTAAATAGATCAGAAGTATAGAGTACTAAAGAAGCAGTGGTCAGTAGATTCAGCAACAAGGTTACTGAATTGAGTGGTTTAATTAGATCAGTAGGTTTTGTTTTTTATGTCTTAGCAGTGGAATATACATACACACAGCACAAACACACATTTACGAGCACATACAGATGGTATACATGTTATATATAATGCATAAAAGCTGTATTTACAATAACTACCAGAAATGTAAAAGTCAGAGATGCACTCCTTAAACTTGTGAAAATTAAAATGATAGTGTGTTACTGTTATGATCCTGCATGACGCCCATTCAATTGTTACTATGCAATTATTATACCTATACAATGAGAAGAGCACACTGCCAACATGTTCCACGAGGAGCAGACTTGCCATATCTTGGAGCATGTTTCACTTTTACTTTTTTTTTTTTTAAAGAGGGGGAGAGAGAGAGAGAGAGGAAACGGGAATGGGGAGAGAGGGAGCATGTGAGCCCAACTTGGGGCTTGATCTCACAACCCTGAGATCATGACCTGAGCTGCTATCAAGAGACAGATGTTTAACCAACTGAGCCACCCAGGTGCCCTGAGGTTTACTTTAAGTAATATAGCATTTTAGCAGAATACTTATTTAAGTAATTTAAGCTAATTTAAATAAGTATACATATACAGATAAAATTTTCTTAAAGGTTAATGCAGAACTAAACCATTCCTGATCAATGACATTTTATAAAAAATTCAATTATATGACTATAGATGCCTAGGGAGTATTTTTCTCAGATTTGTATGAAACTAAATAAACCTGGCAAATCTTCATTATGATAAAATTTGGTTTTCAATATATTTGTGTGTGTTTGGTTTTTAATCAGTCTTTTAAAGAGTCTTGAAAAAAGGATTTTTTAAAAGAACTTAGTATCAGATATTAAGTACCTCCATGAACCACATATGGAAATCACCAATATAAACACAAAGAAATCCATGTAATAAAAGATGATCTCTGTAGTTAATAAGGAACAGTGAGTACTAGCAAACAGAGTCAGCTGGACCCGGAGTCGGAAAGGACTTGTCCCTCAAGAGAAATTAGGATGCTTTTATCGGAAAACTGAGTGTTCACTGGCATGGAAGAGGCCAAACACTGATGCCACTGTAGGGACCTAGCAGTCTGTGCTGAGGAGTTGGTCCATTGCCCTGAAGGCTGTAGCAGAAGAGAAGTGAAACAATCCTGTCCCCTACTCTCTCCTGAGAGAGAGCTCTTGCTTCATCAGTTGTCCTTTCTCTGTTACTGCCTTGACTGTATTTTTCACTATATTCTTTCCTCAGACTACAAATATTCCGTTTCTCCCTATCCTTCAAAACAACCTTACTTTGATATTGTTTCTACCTAATGTTTATCGCATTCTTTTTCACTACTAAACTTTTTGAAAGATAGTTAATATTCCTCTATTCCTACTGCATTTATATCTCCCACTTTATATTTTAGTTATTTATCTTGCCAAGCAGTGGTAGGAAAGGAGTGTAAAAGGATAAAAATAGGGGCGCCTGGGTGGCTCAATCAGTTAAGCAGCTGCCTTTGGCTCAGGTCATGATCCCAGAGTCCTGGGATCTAGCCCCCAGTTGGGTTCCCTGCTCAGTGGCGAGTCTGCTTCTCCCTCAGCCCCTCCCCTTGCTCATGCTCACTCTCTCTCAAATAAATAGAATCTTTTAAAAAAAAGGAAAAAGATACAAAGTTTAAGACTGGTGGGAACACAGGGAGTTGAGGGAGTTACACCAGAAGGTCTCTAGTCTCTCAGGAAAACATGAGGCAACGTCATCTGCAGAAATAACAATTAATCTAACAAATACTGACTAAATGCCTATTTCATAATATGCTGGTTGCTGGGGACAAAATAGTTCTTGTCCATACTGAGCTTCTGACCTGATGGAATACTTCCTTAAAGGGATGTATTTCCATAATTAGGCAATTACTATATAGCGTGGTACAAGCTATAGTCACAGAATTTAAATGTATGGTCAAAAAAAACCCTTTTCTGAGGTGATATATGAGGTGGGCTGATGGAACTAGCCAGCTGAAAGTAACAGCAGGTGACACGGGAGGAGAGAGACAAAAAACAGCATCATACATTGGGAGAACATGGAATCAAGGGTAACAGCCATGATGCAGACTTGGGCAACTGAGTAACTGAAAGTTACATTAAAAGAGAAAAAAGAACATGTTTGGAAATTAAGGAATAGTTTCCAATTATTATATTGTGGTTGGAATTTACGAGTGAAATAAATTCAATAAACCAAGAAATGTTTTCTATGTGCTGGACTTCTGTTAGTAACTGTAAGGGCACAAAGATGAATGAGAAAATGTCCTCAAAATTTTGTACTCTAGAAAAAGAAATAAGAAAAGTATCCTAAAAGACACAGTCTTTGTCTAAAGACATAAAACAGCTGTCTTCACACAAAGTAATACAAAAACTACTGAAAAAAAATACGGAACAGTTCTACAGTTCTCAAATATGTGAGATGGTGAGGACAGACATTTGGAAATTGTGCATATATGTAAGACTTATGTCAAGGTGTTAGAATGTGAAAATGATAGCAAATGAGTGAAAAAGAAAAGCAATAAAATAAACGCATCAAAAAAACCACTACTGTGGTCAATCACACAGACAGCTAGCTACAACTAAGTCTAAAGCAGTTTCCTATTGTCCCTTGCCAACTGGCTGCAAGGTGAGCTGGGAGCAATGAAGCTGACCACCTTTCCATGCCACCATCATCCATTCAAAATACCACTAAGTGCCTACTCCATATGCAGTCCCATACCAGGTGCTGGTCTACAAAATCCTTGCTCTCAGGGTTAAAACACCATAAGTAAGAGATTAAAAATAAAATCACTCTAACTACTGCATGGGAAATGAACTTAGTGGAGGGGGGTAGGCAAGATTGGATAAGGAAGACCAGTTAGATGGTGGCTTGGAGCAGGATTACAGCAGTGAGATGGCAAGGACGGCCAATTTAGACATGAGAATATATTTTGGAGGTGGAAGCAGTAGGACTTACTAATTAGAATGTGAGGGAATGAGAGGGTCAGGGTAACTCCTGAAAAAAAAATATAGCAATTCCCACCTCACATGATTATATTTCGGCTATCCATAACAGGTATAGCCTATAAGAAACTAGGAAGGACAATACAAGAATTATCTGTTTTCCCAACACCTAAAAGTAACCATCACTAATGGTACCCTCTAGCTTTCAAATGTGTGTTTTCAGTGAGATCATAATGTATTCACAATTTTATATTCTGCTTTTTTTAAACCTCATATATTTTTTGATATAACAGATCTTCTAGTTACTGTATGACTTTGGGCAATTTACTTGATCTCTCTAAACTTTCTCATCTAGAATATGGAGATAATAAAACCTAAGCTCCCAGTTTTATTGTGAGATTTAAACAGCATAGTTTATATTAATTGCACTTTGCCCAGCACACAATAACTATTTAATGAATACTAGGTAGTAGTTTATTTAAATGTCTGAAAGATGATTACAATGAACAGTCATATTTTGAAGGACTAGTGACAGAAGAGAAAAGCCAATCAGGCAATTTCATTTGTAGTTTCATGAGCAATCTCAAACTACCATTTTTCTATTCTTTTCCTTTGTGTCTGATCACTTCTTCAACTAAACAAAGGTAAATAAGTTTTGCATTTTAATATAGCACCTAAATGCCAAATAAATGATGAATAGAGAATAGATAAATGATGAATAAATCTACAGCTAAGATATCAATTCAAAAATGAATATAATTCAGCTTAAAGAGCTTATGTTGCACAGAAGAATCTTAAAGCACAGAAAGTCATGGGAAAAGTTAGTCTGTCAGAGAAGAATAAATACCAGCATGAAATCATAAAATCCTAAAACTAGAGCAGGAATTGAAAAACTAGCTGGTTCACTATCCCACCTTCACACAGTATTTCATCTTTCAACTCCTCTCATCTTTCAACAAATACTATTTTATGCTCTTTAAAAAAATAAAAAAATTCTGTAACTCTCTTTTTAATAAGTTACACTATATCATAACTGCCAGAAAATTATTCCTACAATCTAACTTAAATCACTCCTGATAATAGCTGGGTCCTTTCTTTCTTACTTGGTCCTAATGAAAACAGTGAACAGCTGCTCACATATGGCTTTATAACTTTTTGAATTAATAATAAAGTTAGAAGTATAGGAACAGCTGTCAAACAAGTACAGACAGAGCAATGAGATAAATTTCCCAAGGGAAAGGCCCTCCACAAACCTCTTATAATACTTTCTGGACAAGCATCCATCCAGCAATACACAAACTAAAACCAAAACAAAAGGACCCCTCAAAGTGCATACCCACAGAGGCCAAAAGACTTGATGATCAGGTTTAAAAAACAAACAAACAAAAACAAACAAAAAAACCAACTTATGGACAAGTTCCACAAGGAAGAGTAAAAATTAATGAAGTGAACTGCAGATATTGGGAGATACACGAGAGGAATTCAGTAGCTCCAGAGGGACTGACAGTGTCTTCACACATTTGTGAGTCAAGATGCTCATGTTTATTAAATGCCAAGTTTTATACTGCCAGGTACAAAAAGTTCTTTTGAAAGTGTTATTTTTATAGAAAATATTGTGACAAAGAGTACTTTTCATTTTGTTCTTTCATGCTAACAAGTCCCAGCAGGAGGACAAGAAGCCAGGAGTAGCAAGTGGGTTGGCGCCTGTTCAAAATTCTCTGCGGGGTCACACGTTAACTGTTAATCAATTCAAACATTTAAAATACATTTTTTTTTCTTTAGAAATCATAAACATCTCAAGGGGCGCCTGGGTGGCACAGCGGTTAAGCGTCTATCTTCGGCTCAGGGTGTGATCCCGGCGTTATGAGATCGAGCCCCACATCAGGCTCCTCTGCTATGAGCCTGCTTCTTCCTCTCCCACTCCCCCTGCTTGTGTTCTCTCTCTTGCTGGCTGCCTCTATCTCTGTCAAATAAATAAATAAAATCTTTAAAAAAAAAAAGAAATCATAAACATCTCAAATTACTAAAGATACTAAATAATGCATAAAGAAATAAGTTGAGAAAACTCAACCTCCAAGATCCAAAAGAAAGATCAATACATTTCCAGATGCTTCTTTAATGGAGGTAAAGCAAAATTAGGAAGAAGTATTCAAAATGTGTTCTTAGATCTAAGTAAAAATAAGTGAAAGCCATTAGCTTTGTATAGTAAAAAGACAAAAAACATTGTCCCCCATGCTTTAAAAACACATTCTATGGAGGTTTAAAAAAAACAAAAACAAAAACAAGTTTCAGTTGTACTATAGTGCCATAAACCATCTACAGCCTCTCCCTCTCCACCCAATCCATTAAAGATAAAAACTTCAGAAAAAATACAGCAACAAAGACAACTAAGTGAGGACTCTGAAAAAGTGAAGGAGGTGAACTGTGAGGGAAGGACAAATAGAGAGAGGTGCTCTGCACAGGGTGGTAGGAGGGGCTAAATATGTTTCCTTCTCTTTTCTCTCTTCACTCAGTTTCTCCCCTTCTTCCTGTCTCATTTCCATTTTGCATAAGCAAGCTTGGTTGAAAATATCTCACAATTTCAAAGGTAAGAGTACAGGGAGTTTAAACAAGTAGATGAGAAAGACTAAAAGAAACTGCACACCAAAACTTTGCCACTAATCTGGGTGATTTTGTTGTTTAGTAAATCACATTAAGGACCTCACTGAAACATAAAGGCTATGGGAGCCAGATACTCCAATAACTCCTTAACAATAAGGAAAAAAAATTAAGGTAAAGAAGAAATAAACTATTAAAGTAAAAAATTATAGATATCATGGAAAATATGATCAACTTAAAGGCAAATGTTTTAACCAAACTTCAAACTGTATAAATCTCATAATCAGTTGAATGGCTACATTAAAACCTGAGTTCAATTTCTAAAATATCATTACCTTACAATCATACTTTAATAAGTTTACTATGATCTGTCCTCAGAGAACTGGTTATGTATGAACCTTATAAATATAAGAACATATTATTATTTAAATAAGCCTCCCTTAGATCACAAAAGTCTATAATTTAATTCAACTTAAAAATAGTTAGGGGTGCCTGGGTGGATCAGTTAGTTAAGTGTCCGACTAGTAATTTCGGCTCCAGTCATGATCTCAGGGTCATGGGACTGATTCCCTCCCCTCCCCCACTGGGGGCCATGGGCTCCACAGTTGGCAGGGAGTCCCTTGGGGTTCTCCTTCTCCTCTCCCTCCGCCCCTCCCCACCACGAGTCCACTCTCTCACTCACTCTGTTTCCAAAAGTAATAAATAAACCTTTAAAAAAAATAGTTAATCATTTCCAAAATGAACTTTAAAAACACAACCTACTTTAGCCAGATAAACAAGTCCAGGAAAAATCTCACAAAAAATGGAAAACTTAAGAAAAAAACAACAGCAGCAATAAAAAAATTTTTAAAAAAGTAAAACTCATCAAGAAAATGATATAAAGTCTCACCTAGAAAATTCTTCCTATCTCATTAAAATATTTTATATTTTTTTCTGATTTACCAAATTCCTTAAATAATTTAACATGAAGAGAAAAAAATGCTTTGAATAATTAAGGAAACTGCTTAGAAAATCCCTGCCATTCTTACTCTGGCATAGCAGAACTGGGAAAAGATAAAGGAATATGGATAAAGGAAATGAAAAACATAAGAACGGAAGAAAGAGAAAGGGACTTTTACAGACTGGCCCCCCAAACCCAGGTGCTAAAACAGCATATGTTCTACAAGTTTCTCAAGTGAATTTTAAATTAACCACAGGTAATAGGTGACAAAATGTCCCAATACTAAAGAAATATAAAAGGTCCAGAAAAAAATGTTTTAAATAGTAAAAATTTTAAAATGAGTTTTGTCCTGATTATTCTTCTGTGGGAATTTACAAGTGAATAGTCAAACAGAAGGATTCTTTTGTTATATATGCATATATCACCAGGACCTTCTTAGGATAGTGCCTTGTATATTACAGATGCTCAATGACTAGTAAAGGAATAAATTAATAGGCAGACACATATTTCTCTTATATTATTTTAAAGATAAAGTGGGAAAAGAGGGAGAAATAGCAGGGGGATGTGCTGGTAGGAGGAGAGATGGGAAAAATAGGAGAGCGTTAGGAATAAACCAGCATGTGTGGTCAGACCTAATGAAAAAATGTTGCTAACATGTCAGTGTACAAAAAGCTATACATATGCCTTGCATGACATTTTCTAACCCAGATCTGTCCAAACAGTTGGATCATAAACTCAAACCATTTCCTCTGATCTCCTTTGATGGTTGGTTGACAATAAAAATTTTTGCATAATAGAAAGAAAAACCCTCCCCTGCCAAGACTGGCCGAAGAGATGCTCCAAATTTTTGTGAAATAGGAAGCAAAGGGAGGAGGTCCCAGAAAACTGAGCAAACTTATATAAGCAAATTTCCTAAGGACCTTCAACTCTGGTCTTGAGATACAGACCAGAAAGGAAGTTCCCACACGGAAGAAAAACCAGTGCTGGCCAGAGAGTCAAGATGTTGGGGTGGGGAAAGAAGCTTACTACTGATGCTTTGGCTCCAGGCAACAGGTATGAGGAGAAAGCCCTGACAGAGGAAAGGGGATATCAGAAAATAAGTCTTACAACACAGTCCTAATGGTCAATATTTAGAAAAAGAAGAAAGGTGTTACCTTAATAGTTAAAGCTTGTATTGGAATGCTGAATGTGCTACATGTAACAACTGAGCGTATGAATGTTAGTGGGACAGAACCAACTTAGGAACCAGGCCTGAAAGATACCACAAGACAATTCTGGGAAATAAGCTGCCTAGAAAAATGAGACATATATTTTAGGAATGTACCGAGTTCAGTGAGACAGGTCAAGCAAGTCTCAGGAACTAAGCAAGCCTACGTGGTAGACTGTTGAGCAAATCTTGACTATCCTAAGGTAGAATTTGTGTATCTTTTATAACTTCTGATAGGTATGAGGGCACATGTGTTACAGTATCAACAAGAGAGCCAGACTCCCATAGGTATAGTTGGTAGAGGTTTTAATATCAAATATCCATTCACTTACTCATTTATTTGTTCACTCATTCACTCTGATATATTCATTTTACTGCAAGGTTAGGTTTGGAGTGTCTGGCCAGGCTCTAGGACTATAGGTAAGTATACAGAATGAGGTACGGAGAATGAACAAGACTGACATGGTCTCTTCATCAGTGAGCTTACTGCCTGGAAGAAGAGGCAGACATTAAACAAATGCATTAATAATTGAATAACATGAAAGAAGAGATGCATTTGAGGATAATGACAGAATTATGCTGAGGGACCTGAATGTTACTCCAGATTCTAATCTGATAAAAGAGACCCATTTTAGATTCCCTAATTTGTGACTTGAGCAGTTACTATTCTCCTTCCTGGCTTCCTTTCTTTGGTATCTCTAGGAAAATCTAAAGTTGTGCACATTAGACATCCTGACACTTTACCAAAAAGGCAAAGCAATAAGACAGTTAAACATGGATTTAAAAAGAAAAAAAAAACAAAAAACACGGAGAACAAATTCTACATGTGAGGAACACATGCACCATAAGTGTGCAAAAAGGTTGAATTCAGAAGGACTGGGTCGCATAAACCCTGCCCATTCTAAAGAAAGGCCTGGCCATTGGCACCCTTCTGGGAGATAATCTCTAGCCTTTTAAATATTGTGCCTGATAAAAGTGTTTTTGTACGTGAAGCCTTAGGCTAAGCTATACCAGTTTGACCAGATAAGTTTACCCTGACAATGTGATTTAAGAACATCTGTTTTTGCTCTGGAAAGGACTGGAATCTAAGTAGCTAAGTCAGACAAGATGATGATGTATGTCTACATGACTGATCCCCAATAAAACCCTGGACACGAAAATTCAGATGATTCTTCCTGGTCAATAACACTTCACACATATTGTCACATTGTTTCAGGTAGAATTAAGTATGTTCCCATGTGACTCCATTGAAAGAGGACACCTAGAAGAAGCTTGTGCCTAATTTCTCTGACTTCACCCCATGGGTCTTTTCCTTTTGCTGA
Source organism: Ailuropoda melanoleuca (assembly GCF_002007445.2). NCBI lineage: Eukaryota > Metazoa > Chordata > Mammalia > Carnivora > Ursidae > Ailuropoda > Ailuropoda melanoleuca. The sequence goes on from NC_048222.1 coordinate 128,474,356, forward strand.
TATTGATTTGTATCCTTTTACTGTAATAAATCATAACCATGAGTATAATGGCCTCTGAGTCCAGTTAGGCATCCTAGTGAATCAAACCTGAGGGTGGTCTTGGGGCTCCCCAACAGGCAGATGATTACATTATTAAAAACCTAGAATTCTCTAGAACTCATATTCTCACGAACTCCCTTCCTACCTCCTAGCACCCATAGATAGCCTTGGACATCAGAAAAAAACTTTTATCTCAGGACTTTAAACTTATTTTATAAATTCACCTCCAGCTGATAGTGGAGTTCTCAGGCATCTGCTAATTTTCAGATTAAGTTTAATCACTCTACCATATTTTTCCCACTTTAACATTATATCCCATTCCACCTTATAGCACTCGTCTTTCTATTAGGTGAAAACCAGAAGGTTCATTCTTAATACCCAAAACAATACAAACAAAGAAACAAACAAAACCAAACTACATAAAAAACTACAAAGCATTTCTCTGAAAAGCACATGAAATTCTGATGCAATTTTAACATGGGACATTGGAATACATTCCACCCTGTGGCTTGGATGTAAATCATTAAATATGGGATGCCGCCAAATAGGGATGCCTGGGTGGCTCAGTCGGTTATGCATCTGCCTTCGGCTCAGGTCATGGTCCCAGGGTCCTGGGATCCAGTCCCACATCAGGCTCCCTGCTCAACAAGGAGCCTGCTTCTCCCTCTGCCTGCTGCTCCTCCTGCTTGTGCTCTCTCTCTCCCTCCCATTCTCTCTCTCATAAATAAATAAATAAATAAAATCTTAAAAACAAACCAAAAAACCCTGCCAAATAAAGACTTTTGTTTCTGGCCAATGAGTAAAGGAGATAAGATTTACCTTTCTGTCTGAAAAATTTAAAAAAACTGAAGAAACTGACAAAATATATGAACATTAATTCTCAGAACATAACAACAAAGGACAATGATCCCTGAGAGAAAAGAAACCCACTAGCTGACTATATTCAACCAGTCGCTTGGAAAAAGGTCACAGGTTATAGTAATGAAGGGGAAACATAGGCAGAACCCACAGGCTTCCTGAGATGAGAAAATAAAGGTAGGTGTATGGGGAAGCCAAAGAGGTTAGGTATCACAGAGCAGAGGATTAGAGATAAAAGGAATCCATAGTAAGGGAACTCCTGAATTCTGATGAGGGTCTCCTTCATATATCCTGTTATCAATGCACACATAAAAACAAAATGAGGCAGGGGAGGGCGGGTGAGAGAGTCCAGAGACCCAAAACGAATAGAAGGAAGAGTGTCTGCTCTCAACAGGAATCTCATAATTCACCACGCATTAGGTAGAGTACTGCAAAGGATCTTATCCCAATACTAGGGAAAAATTAACCCCAGACAGAACACTGTCTTGGTCCCATCTAAGAAAATTAAAAGGCAAGACGCACCCCCCCCATAATTAAACTATTTCCAAGTACCTTAACCACATCCCAGAACAAACTTTAGGAGCATTTTTATGAATATAAAAATTATCCAGCTACCAACAAGGTATAATTCAAAATTTCTGGAATTTAATAAAAAAGTATTGGGCATGCAAAGAAGCAGGAAAAGACAGCCCATAAGAAGAAGATCAATAAACTGAAGCTGATCCAGAAATTAAAGATGACAGAATAAACAAAGACATTAAAACAGTTGTTATAAATGTATTCCATAAGTTCAAATAAAGGAAACACTGAAAACACTAGAAAAGAAAATATAAAAAGGTTAAAATCAAATTTCTAAAGAAGAAAACTAATTTAATGTCTATAATTTTAAAAATGCAATGGATAGGACTAATAGCAGATTAAATATTTCGGGGGGGTGAAACAGGTTAGTGAACTGGTAGGCACAACAGACATTAAAAAAAGAAACAAAGAGAAAAATAAAAGAATAAAATGGACACAGCAGACTGAACTTTGGGACAATCTCAAGCAGACAAATGTACATATACATTTTGAGTCCCCAGTGAGGGAGGGAGGCAAGAAACAAACTAAATATAAGAAATAATGGCCAAGATTCCCCCCCCCAAATTTAATTAAAACTATAGACCCACACATAAAAGATTATCAATGAACCAGCACAGGAAAGATGAAGAAAACTACCAAGGCACATGGTAACTGAACTGCTTAAAACCTGTGATAAAGAAGAAATATTGAAAGCAATCAGAGGAAAAAAGATATATGGAAACAACAGATTTCTTTCCAAAACTACTGCAAGAAAGAAGAGTGGAGCAAAAGCAACTTGGGGGGAAATGAGAAATTAAAGATAGGACATCACTATTGATCCTGCAGAAACAGAAATCTATGAATGACTAACTCTGTCAATCCAACTATTAAGGCAAAATGGACCAATTCCTTAAAAGATACAAACTATCAAAATTCACTCAAGAAAAAAATAAATAATTTGAATAGTCCTATATTTATTTAAAAATTAAACTGTACTTATGTCTTCCAATAATGAAAATTCTAGGCCCAGATGGTTTCAGTGGAGTACATTTAAGGAAATAATACTAATTCAACACAATTTCTTGCAACCCATAAATGATAAGAGAACACTTTCCAACAACTTTCATAATGCCAGCATTCCCCTAATACCAAAACCGGATAAAAAACTTCAAAAATAACTATAGATCATTATCTCTCTTAAACATGTATGTAAAAATTCTCAACAAAATATTAGCAAATAAAATCCAGCAATTATATAAAAAGGGTACTATATCACAGTCAAGTGAAATTCACCCAGAAATACAAGACTGATTCAATACTGAAAATCAATGTAATTCACTATATTGACAAACTAAAAAAACACATTATGATCATTTCAAAGATGCTGAAAATGCATTCAACAGAATTGAACACCCATTTAGGATTTTAAAAAAATCTCTCAGCAAACTAGAAATAAAAAGGAACTTAACCTAAGAAAGAACTTCTTAAGGAAAAAAAAAGCTAGCATAATACTTAATGATGAGGGAAGTAATAAAGAGTTGCTGTTCAACAGGTATGGAGTTTCAGTTTGGGAGAGAAAAAAGTTCTGGAGATCTGGAGATGGATGGTGATAGTCATTGCACAGCAATGTAAGCATATTTAATGCTGCCAAATTGTACATGTAAAAATTGGTTAAAATGGTAAATTTTATGTTATGTATATTTTACCACAGGTAAAAAAAAAAACAAACACTTTTCCCATTTGAGGTTCTCACAGATGTAAGCTATAATTGTAGCTTCTATAATGCTATGGTTATAAACACAAGAGTTAACCCTAGCTAGGGGGAAAATCAGTCAAAGGCCTAAATTAAAAGCTAAAACTATACTCTTAAAATAGAAGGTAAATCTTCATGAACTCGGATTTAGCAATGGTTTCTCAAATGTGGTACCGGAAGTACACACAACAAAAGAAAAAAGATACACTGGACTTCATCAAAATTAAAAACTTGTGCCTCCAAGGTCACTATCAAGAAAATGAAAGAGGCAGTCCACTGAATGAGAGAAAATAATGCAAATCATACATATCTGACATCATATATCATGTATCTGATAAAGGACTTTATCCAGAATATGTAAGAATTCTTACTACTCAATAATAAAAAGACAAATAACCCAATTAAAAATGGGCAAAGTGTCTGAAGAGATACTTCTCCAAAGAACATACACACAACGGCCAACAAGCAAATGAAAAGATGCTCAATATCATTAGCCACTAAAGAAACACAAATAAAAAACCACAATGAGCTATCATTTAATACCCACTAAGCTAGCTATAATTAAAAAGATAGATAATAATGAGTTTTAGTGAGGGCATATAGAAACAGGAACACTCTATACACTGCCGGTGGGGATATAAAATGGTGCAGTCACTTTGGAAAACTGTTAGCTCCTCAAAAGGTTAAGCAGAGTCACCAATGACCCAGCAATTCTTTTATCAGATATAGATCTCAAAGAATTGAAAACAGGTGCTCAAACAAAAACTGTACACAAATGTTCAAATGCACCTTTAATTATGATAGCCAAAAAGTAGAAGCAATCCAAATCTATGACTGGATAAATCAAATGTGCTATATCCATACAATAGAATTATTTAGCAATTATTTGGCAATAAAAAGCAATAAAGTACTGATACATGATGCACGGATGAACCTTGGAAGTTTTATGCTAAGTGAAAGAAACCAGTCACAAAGAATCAAATATCTTATATTCCATTTATATGAAATGTCTAGAACAGGTGCATCTGTAAGAAATATAAAATAAATAAATGTTTGCCTAAGGCTGCTGAAGATGGGCAGGTTGGGAGATGATGGGTAAAGGGTATTGGGTTTCCTTTTGGGATGACAAAAATGTTAACCCTTTTGGGATGATAAAAATGTTTTAAAATTGACTGCAGTAATGGCTGTACAGCTCTTTAAATATACTTGACCACAAAAATTCACCTTTTAAATGATTGAACTGATATGTGAACTGGATCTCAATAAAGCTATTACCAAAAAATAAACATGTATTTATATGGAAGGGTAAAAGAACTATTTCTGAAAAGTAAGAACCTTCATGAACTAAAATGCTTCACAAAACATTCAGTCATTTAACAAACTTCTATCATTTAGTTATTACCATTTGCCAAAAAGTGGGGATACAAACATGAACAAGACGAAAGGTCCACAGGGATATATGTGTATTTTGTGTATTAGGTATATTATGTCCCCAAGGCATGTATGTGTATTTTGTATGTGTGTATAAGGGATCACATTACAAGATCTTTGCTAACCGAGACATCAGAAAACAATTTTTCAGGCAGAGAAGACAACACATGCAAAAGCAGGAGTGGTTCAACAAGACAAGAGCATAATAGAAGGAGAAAGTGAAGAAGGAGGCATGAACCAGGTTACGAACAGCAAGCTAAAGAGCTTAGACTTCATTCTAGAGATGATCAACAGGTAGTCATGCTGATGGCTGTTAAGCCAGATTAGTAATTTCTGTTGGAAAAATTACTCAACGAAGTGTTGGGAGTATTAAAGAACAAGATCAGATGGATGTGCAATTACTCCGTATCTGTACAAGGTAAAGACAAGACGTGTAGTTCTGTAAAAGAACCACATCAACCCTACCAATGAGTTCTTTATGCTAAATGAAAATCTGTGTTTTTAGCAAAGACTCACCAAGTACTTATTGAGTACCAACCAACTTATAACATACAAGTGCAGCATATGCCTCTATGATTATCTAAACATTATTTACAGATTCAAAAGAAGACACACATCAGAAATGGCAAATTAAGAGCTTTCCTTCCTTCTATCATCTGAAAGGAAGAGTGTCTGATTTCACCAAAGTTAACCAGGATCAGAACTGAGAACAGAAACTGTTGATCTTTACACTAACTTTTGTATCTCTCTCATTCCTCCTCTAGACTATAAGCCTGAGAAAAGTAAGGTATAAAAGGAAAAGTGGAATGAAAGAGTTAAACTTCTAAAATATTTAATACAGTTAAAACTACAATCTTGATTTTGGCACAGAGTATTTCCTGGTTAAAAGTAATCTACTTTCCCAAATGTGCTTTCCTGTTCAATTGTTATTACTTAAAACTATAAAAATGCATAAGAGAAGTTGGCAGGGAAGACTGGGATCTTGGGAGTGATAGAAGACACTCTTCTGTCTAGACAACAAGAAGCAAAATCAAAAGAAACCGAATTCAAAAGCCCTGCCAAGAACCAATATGGAATTAATAGAATTTCCACAGGTTGTATATCTATTCCAAAAAAAGCAATCTGTTATTTAGTAAAGAATCACAAAACCCTCAATCCTTTGAATCTGTAAAAAATAAAGAACACACAGAATACAGTACTGTTTTTAAAGAATAGAAACTCAAATTCCTTCTAATTATCCTGAGGGTACATGAAGAGCGAAATGTAATTATAGTCAATTAAACTATTTAACTCAAATCTCTGCACGAGAAAAGTAATGCTAATGAGCTCATCCTATGAAATTCAACTGCCTTGTCACATTCTGATGTTCTATTCTCATCTGAAAAGATGCCAAATGAAAATACATCAGTAAATTTTGAATATGTAATTAGTGAAACAGACAGTCTTTTGATTATTCATATAATTAAGTTTGCTACTTTTTAAAATGGGAGTAAATGAGGTATGTTTATTTAACTAATGACATTTGGTATACACTCAACTTGACTGCAGCCTACCTCTAAGTTTAACCTGGATCCAAGCTTACAAAGAGGTTTCGGGCTATTATTCTGAACCAAATGTCCAAATTCTGAAAACTGCAATCCAAAAGCAATACCAGAAGTATAAAGGTGGATTATTTCCAAATAATGAAACAACCTAAAACTACATAAAATGAAATAGGGAAAGCCTGGGGGGTGGGGGTGGGGATGGTTTAAGATACATAAATGAATTAAACTTGATGGTAATCGATCTGTACATATTTGGTTAAGAATGCCATTTATCAGTGATAATTGCTATGGTATTCATAAAATGACTTATTGCAAAGATAATATGTAAACACAACTATTAAAAGCACTGTACTTTTTTCTTTTTTTCTTTTTTTTTTTTGGTTACCTTAATAAAAAGAGAATTTTCAATAGATCAAGAAAGCAACATGTGTTGGCAGAAAATATAAAGGACTACTTTGTATCCTTCCAGAATAGACAGCTTAGCACTATTACATGCATCTTTATTCCAAAATTGTTAAATTCACTAAACAAACAGTAAGTTAAAATTCACTAACGTTAAAATTCACTAAAGAAACAACTTGCTTTATAAAACATGAAGAATCTGAAGAATGTTACATGAAGGTAATAATAGACTATATGATACTTTAGAACAGAAGGAGGATGTAATATTTAAATATATGTGAAATTTACTATCTGTTTTTTTCTTGAAAATTATAGTTTTTCACTTGTCCATTGAACAAATACTGGTCGGACATCTACTATGTGCTAGGATAAAAATAAAAGGATAAAAATAAAAAGAACTTATGCTCTCATGGAACTTAAAATCCCTTAAAAAAAATCATCCAGTTTACACCCATTACTTAAAATTTTAACATTTTTGTAGGAAGGAGAAGATATATATATATAATTGACAGTTCTTTTTCATTTTCTTTAAAGATTATCCAGTATTATTCCTCATTTTCAGTCAAGAAATTACACTCTAGTGGCAAATAGAAAAGGACTAAAGTAAAAATAAAATGAGATTTTAAGCTCTTTGTAATTTTAAATTTTTATCACATATTTATAGATCAAAACAATATTTATGGGGGAAAAAAAAGAGCTTAATAACATTTGTCCCAAGCTTTAAAACCACATATTTTAGTGTGGTAATTCCACTTCTAGGAATCATAAATGCAAAGATTTGCATATAAATGTGTGTATAATCATATTAGAGAAAAACAGAAAAAAAACCAGATATTTGAGAATGGAAGAAGAATAAAACAATTACAGTTCATCCACGTAACAGTATATTATACAGTCCTTAAAAAGATGTTTACTGAGAAATTTTAAAGTACAATGTTTACCATATAATTTTAAATGACTAAAGCAAAATATAAAACCATATGTATCCTAAGATTAACTATATTAAAATACCTATATGCACAGAAAAACCACCTATCAAAATTTTAAAAATTTATTGGAACTATAACAAAAATGTTAACAGTTGTTATTTCTGGGTGAAAAATTGAAATTTCAAAATTCATACTGGCATAGTCAAAGATTCTGAGGATTCCTATAGTAAAGAAATACATTTGATTTTAATAACCAGTCAATTGTAAAATGCATTTGACTTTTAATACACCAGTTGGTGTAATCACCAATTCAAAAGGTCCACAAAAAGGAAATATTACATTTAAGTACGTGGCTAACACTTACGGTCTTCTGAAATTAATAACGCATATTATAATTGGCAATATTCCCATCTTAAGACATTTCTTTTAAACTTAAATATAACTAGGCAACTGTGATTTAGAAGTTTTAATTTTACACACTGAAATCTTTTCTCAAAAGATGTTGAATGCTCAATTTACTATTAAATAATGCTCACAATTAACTATCTACTTGAAACAGGTTTTCTATAGCAAAGTAAGTAGTAAACCTTCTGCAGAAATAACTTGGGAGATATTTTTGTTGATATAATAGTCTGAAAGCAGAAGAGTAAAGTTTAGGAATCCAATTACAGAAATGTTGACTTCTCAGGAAAATTTTTACAATCTGAAGTGAACATAAAAAGCAATGTAAGAAAAGTATTTTGACCAGGGCTAATCACTCCAGAGCTCACGAGTAACATCACAGTACACCGTGGCCTTAGGCCAAGTAATAAAGTGCCAAATGGAAAATGGCACAAGTCCATGGATTGTAAATACTGTATCAAAAGAAAATAAAGGAAAAAAAATCTTTCATTAGAGCAATTAAAAATGCAGTTGTAGTACCAGTCCCCGTGATGAATGAATCAGTTCAGCAATTCCAAGAGTGGAGAGCCACTGTTTAAACACATTCTCCACTGGCAGTCATTTTAAGCTGAAAAAACTTACTGTGTGTTTCTTTAGTTCCTAAACTTTTTTAAACACTAAAGTGTTTTTGGATGGTGTAGTTGGTTTATAACCCTATCAGCTGAAATTTTCGCATGTGGCATTTGATGACTAGGCATCTACTTGACCCATTATATTATGCGACAGTAGCCAATAAAATACAGGTAAATACTACAAGTAAAAGTACTCATGCCAATGTGCCCAAACTTTAGACCATAAATCCCAAAGAAATGAAAATCTTCTACTAATCCAACATCAATCATTCATTATTCCATAATTCCTGTTGTCAAGTTATTCATACGAAATTAGCACGTTGTGTTACACAGCTTCAGTAAAACCCCAAAGTTAAGCTGTAATTTCATTAGTGAATTTGGAATCAAAAAAGAATTTAAAATCACATAAAGTTGCCTAAACTAGAAGCTGGTCCTTAGGGATGTTCCGACCTCTAGGGCATTGTTTCCCACCTTAATTTACAAAACAATTGTGTTCTATAAGAAGTTAACAAGCTTTTTTGCCACTTAAACTTTTGCTAACTATCCCAATATAATGTAGGACATGCCATCAATGCTTTGTTTCAATGTTCATTTTCCAGAAATATTAATATATCCAAAGAGAACTATAAGGCCATTTTTCCCCAGAATGTTAGGCCCACTCAGGTGATAACCTGGCAGATGACTCACCCATAAAAGGTAGCTTCTGTTGCCCTGTGGTGATTTGACTCTAAACTTTGCAAAGCAGGTCAATGATGTAGAAAATGTAAAACCTAGCGCTCTAAACAACAGACATGCGTTATTTCTGACAATTCTAAGAGTTAACTGGGTGGCTTTTCTGGTCTGGGTAAACTTCTGGTCTGGGGTGAGGTAGTTTAGCATGGTGTCTGTCACATGTTTGACAACTGGCAGGGTGGCTGAAAGGAGGGGATCTCAGCTAAGAGGGCTCACTTCTGCTCCACATGGTCTCTCATCCTCCAAGAAACTAGCACAGTTTTCTTAGCATAACTAATTCAGGGTTTCAAAGAGCAGCGAGAAAAGGCAAGCCCCAGTGGTTTCAAGCCTGATTGCATCATGATTGCTAATATTCCATTAGCTATTAGCCAAAGCAAGTTACATGGCCAAGTACAAATTCAAAGGATGGAAAACTTGACTTCATCTCTTTTATGGTAGGAGCTACAATATTGCAGGGCAAAAAGGGCAAACATACAGTGATGGGAAGAATCCGCAGTCACTTTTTGCAATCTACCACACTGTAAAATGTAGAAGGTATCTGCTCCACATGGTCTATGGCCAAATAAATTTCCATAATAGCCCTCTTTTGACACTGAACAGCTCTGCAGCAAAGAAATACAACTGATTTTATTTAAACCAGCATTTCCCAGACTTATCTGGCCACAAAACACATTGTCCAAGAACACTTTTAAAACTAAAAAACAAACAAAAAAAGCAAAACAAAACAAAACAACCAAAAAAAAAGTGAAAACAAATCCACTGATTTCTCCCCACTGTATCATTCCACACAGTCTATTCCACTGATTTATTATCCTTTTAGTCTCTTTAAGTTTTTTGTTTCTTTGTTTTAGCTTACAGCAATTAAAAAACATTAGTTAATGACCAAGAGAACTATTAATATATACACGATGGGGCAAAGGGCACAAAACTATGCCTGACTCTCTCACAAGGCTCTGAGTTTTCAATTAACTGTAATGTTAGAGCTTTTACAAGGGAGTATCTTGGAAGCAATAAGACTAACTCAAAAGAGAAAAACTAATGGAGTGATATGATAGAAGCAAAGGAAAAGAACAGTCACAAAATTCCATTCTTCCATCAGTGCTCTCCTAAAACTGTCAGAGAGCAATCTGTAAACTTTCCTCAAGCTACACTAAGATACGAACCTCTTGTGATCAAGACAAATTTAACAGTCCATCCCCTATCCCAATATAATGTAGGACATGCCGTCAGTGCTTTGTTTCAGTGTTCATTTTCCAGAAATATTAATATATCCAAAGAGAACTATTAGTCCACTTTTTTCCAGAATGTTAGGCCCATTCAGATGATAACCTAGCAGATGATTCACCCATAAAAGGTAGCTTCTGTTGCCCTTGTGGTGATTTGACTATGAACTTTGCAAAGCAGGTCAATGATGAAGAAAATGTAAAGGAACCTGAGGAAACACCAGGCATCAACAGTAGAGGCAGCATAACTAGAAGATTCTTTGTGTTCTAAAATTAGCCTAGTAAACACTTTCTTATAAGACTAAATATGCAATTAGCATACAACCCAGCAGTTGTACTCTTGTGCATTTATTCCGGAGAAACAAAAATTTACATTTACACAGTACCTGCACATGAATGTTCACAGCAGGTTTATTCATAATCACCCCAAGCTAGAAACAGATCAGATGTCTTTCAACAGATGAATGGTTCAACAAACTATGGTACAGCCATACCACGGCATATTACTCAGCAACAGCAAGGAACAAACTACTGCTACACATAGCAACTTGGATGAATCTCCTGGAAATTATGCTAAATGGGGAAAAACTAATACAAAATGGCTGCTACTATACAACTCCATTGTATAACACTTCTAAAATGACAGAATTTTAGAAATGGGTGTGGGTACACGCTAAGTAGGGTTATGAAGGGGCAAAGCTAGGGATCATCATGGTAACAGAACTATTCTGTATCTTGATTCTTGTGATGGACACACAAACCTTTATAAGTATTAAAACTGCACAGAACTAAACACACACACACAAGTACAAGTAACATTGTAGAAATCTGAATAAGATCAGTGATTATATCAATATGAATATACTGCTTGTGACACTGTAGTATTGTTTTCAAGACTGTTTACACTGGGGGGAAAGAGAGTGAAGAATATACAGGATCTCCCTAAAGTATTTCTTACAACTGCACTGAAGCTCCAATTACATCCATAAAAATTTTAATTAAAAAAAAAAATGTTTCGGGGCACCTGGGTGGCACAGCGGTTAAGCGTCTGCCTTCGGCTCAGGACGTGATCCCGGCATAATGGGATCGAGCCCCACACCGGGCTCTTCCGTTGTGAGCCTGCTTCTTCCTCTCCCACTCCCCCTGCTTGTGTTCCCTCTCTCACTGGCTGTCTCTATCTCTGTCAAATAAATAAATAAAATCTTTAAAAAAAAAAAAAAGTTTCTTAAAGTTTAGCCTAGGTACATTGTTTCCCTGAAGTCTCAGTTTCTTTCAGAGTTCACATAGTGTAGCTAGCATGGGAGTACAAATGACTTACATTTGGTACATCAATTGCTACTTCCCTCATGGCACTGGGCCTGATGTCATTCATCCCCTGTAAGAAATCATTCAGAGTAATCTTCACCAACCCAGCTATCTTGCTATCAGAGAGATTAGGCTGTTTCTTCAGGACTCTCCGTAAGGCATATAGACCTGTAAAGAGAAAAGTAATACAAGATTTATTTTCTGTCCCATAAATACAGATTGAACCATTACCAAAAAACTAATAATAAACCCAAACTTCACACATATTATAGCATTTAAAATTGTTTGTGCTTGTGTGTATATATGGAGGTGGGGAGAGGTATCTCAAGAATACGGGAGATGAAGGCAAAAATCCAAATGCTTAATTTGGGCAGTAAAATATGACAAACTGATATGAAATATGAAAAGACAGACACTTTATAAACATGAAATAAAACCTGCAAAACAACATACACAAAAAATACCATAAAGAGTTATCAAAATAACCTAGGGAATAACACACCTCTTGCCTCTGCCCTTTTTATTAATACATTCAACCCAGAGTTATAAATTTTATAAGGTATTGGCAGAACATCTTAAAGGAAATATTCAGTTGGCAGTTGGAAATGTAGTTTTGGAATGCAAGAAAGAATCAGACTTTAGAGTGGTGTGCGTACACATGAGATCTGATATTACAGGAATAGGAGAGACCTATAAAAAGAGTCTAGAAAGAGACCAGGTATGAAAGAATGGGAGCTAAAGTCTCATTCCTAAGAAAGCCCATCATTTGAAAAGCATAAGAAGAAGTGATGCTTTTAAAAGAAGATAGAATACAAAGAGATGGAGGAGTGGAATAAGAATAGTAAAATACTGCAGGAGCCAAAAAGATGTTCAACCAAGTCAAATTTAGAGAAATCAAGAACAACTTGAAAGAGATCATGTAGACCTGGAAAGTGACACATGCAAATTCTTTGGTTTTGCTATTGCTTGCAGTTTAAACACTGACGAAACTAAATGTCCTAATTCTCCTTCCCTTACAGCTAAGTTGCCAGGTTTAGAGCCCTTTGATCCGTGACAAAGACCTCTAGGCAGCAAAGTCCCTATCTATGTGCTCTTTGCCTTAGAGTCTTTAGTAAAATGAGACTTTTGTGTTCCAGTTAATGATGAAGGTCCATTTAGAAGAATTCTGGTCTCAGAGACCCCTCAGAAATTCAGTCTGAATATCTGAACTTGTCCTGGGACACCAGCTAGCTCCATCATGTTAAAGGTCTTTTGTCTAACACATGGATGCTACGCCTCCAAGAATTTTTTACAAAGATAAAATGATACCATAACTATCATTTTACTTGCTTTCACTTATTTGAACTTTTATAGAGAAACAGAAGCACTGAGGCAAGGAAGGCAGACACAAACTCCTAGAACAGAAGGCAAGGTATCTTTGACTAGTAAGAAAAAAAAGTGAATAGCTCAAGGATATTCAGAAAATCGATCTATAGTAATCTTTTCCAGGAAACTATCAGTGTGAGTCTAAATTCATGGAGGACTCTGAGATAGTAGGCTAAACTGGAAAAATAGCTACATAAGAAAAAAATCCTTCTTCATGTCACTCTGTGAAAAGGGAAGCTCAAGGAACCGGTGCAAATGCTGCTGCTCTGACTACTTCTGTTGCTGTAATATTCTGGCCTTTGACTGTGACCCACGGATTTTTTTTTTTTTTTTAAGTAAGCCCTAAGCCCAGTGTGGGGCCTGAACTCACAATCCCAAGATCAAGAGTCACATGCTCCAATGACTGAGGCAGCCAGGTACCCCATGACCCAGGAATACTGTATTTTCTGCAAGCACTTGGAAAACTTACTAGCTTCCAGGCAGAGTAAAAGCTCAGACCCTTCACAACTCTCAACACAAAAATAAAAGTTAATATTAAATTAGACTGTTTCACTGCTTAACATACGTTTTAGTTAAATGGTACAGCAGCATAAAAAAAACTAAATAGATAAAACTGCAGTAACTAAAGTCCTGTGTTGTATTAAACAGCACATCAGTGGTCCAAAAGAACTTAAGGAATTCCTATAAAATCTTATATAAGTGGAAGTAATCAAATGACCAGAAGAATCTGACTCTTCTTCATGTCTCAAATGGCTCTCTGGCAATATTGGTCAATATTTTTAATTTAAACCAGATACATCACTCTTACCAGAACTGAGATACTAAAAACTGAAACGAAGTAGCCAAATAATTTTCCTGCCACATTTATGACATGTAAGCATAAAGCCTGACAAGAAAGAAGACCAATTATTTTCATGTGAGGAAGGGATTTGGAAAAAAGACAATATAAGGTTTTTAAAAGCATGTACAATATTATAAGTATATATTTATAAAATAGCAAAACATCCGTGATTTCAAATGCAAACTACAGAATTTAGAGGGGGGCAAAAATTTCCACATCTATGAAGATACCAAGAAAAAAGGAGTGACTCCCAAAGATAGAAAAGGCAAAAAAAAAATAAAGACAGAAGTTTTCAAAAGTTAAGAAATAATAAAACAGACTAATTCTGTGATGAACACAGCACAATTTAACATATCCAAATGATACGAATATATATTTACCTACTATTTCTCAAATAAATCTAAAATTAAAAGATGACAGTGAGCCACTACTGAGTATATCAATCAAGAGTTGAAAAATGAAGGCTTGAAGTAAAGTCATTCAAGCTAGTAAAGACAGTAGATTAAATCCAAGCACTTACTTTTGTTCCCTCCTAAAATCCCACTACAATGAGTTATAAAGGGAATTTTTAAAGAAACATAAATCTGGAAAGGCAAACGGGAGAGAAAACAATATAATAGCAACAAAAATTTTGGAAACTGGACAGCTAATAAACAAGTAGTGACTGAATATAACTGACCCAGGAAAGCTGACACACATACAGTAAAAAAAATCTCAGAGGAACCAGATTTATAAACCAAATTTATAAACCAGATTTATGCCAATAAATGCCCCTCTTATTCACCCTACCCACATATAATCAAAAAAGCTCAAAGTTGGACAGCATAAATCACTTCTGGAAAAAGAAATAGAAAAATCGGGGTTAGAAAGAGAAAAATGGAAGGTTAGGAGAGAAGTCTTTTAGGAAGCAGTTACATCATCAAGATTCCCTCCCTAATTGCATGGAGTCAGATGACTTTTCCTGTACCCCACCTCTGAAGATGTCTTCTCTGCATAAGTAACACAAACCGTTTCTGAATTGAGGGAACGTAAAGCGCAGTTAAAGACAAGGGAATCATACTGAATAGAGAAATTAGTGAGACTCCCCACTCCTCCCATTCTGTTCTTCCTTGCTGCTCCCAGAGTTTACCATCAGGATACACCTGCCACATATGAAGTTAAAAGATCCTTCTCCTAGACAGGTACCAGCCCAAGAGGAAAGACTAAGGATACTGACAGGTTTGTTCACCCAAGGAAAGGGTCCGTGCGGAACTCACTACATGGAAGACCACAAACTCACATGCCCCCACAGTTCAGAGTACCTACTCAATTTTTAGGAGCTCCACTTTTAAATATGAGAAAGCACCCAAAGATCACTAGATATCTAAGGATGCTTTCTAACAAGCACTATGAAGAAACAAAATACATAGAAAAAAAAAAAGCAACCTAGAAGAACCAGGGATAATACAAGAAGAAACAAATACAAAGAATAGTGGTGCCCTGAAAAATGATTTGGGTAATTTAAGGACTGCAAGCAGTTGGGACCGAGAGAAAGGCTAGCAAGTTTTTGCCTCCCCGCCCCAATAAAACCAAGAACTATTCTTTAAATAGAAGTAAACAATCTCTCAAGAGGAGCTTCCAGTGAAGATTAATAAGATCAACAAGAGATGCTGAGCAGAAGCTGAGATAACCCTAGGGCCCACTGTGACCATGTAGAGGTAGCAAGGAATGGAGCATACAGTTAGCGTGGAAGATCTCGTACACAAAACACTCTATTTCTTTTTTGTAATCGTCTTCCTCTTCTGTCCATTTCTGCCCAATCTGTATTAAATATTCTGTTTTCTAGAGTCTATTATTTTTTAATGACAATGCCTGGCTTGTTATTTTTGAACCTTTCCTCATTTCTAATTTAAGAATTTCAGGTTATAAATTCCCCTATTAGCATTGCTTTAGCTATATGCCACAAATTTTAATATATCTGCATTGTTCAATACTAAAAAGCTTTTCATTTGCATATTATAATTCAACCAATGAGTTATTTAGAGTTTTGTAATTTACAAACTACAAAATTTTCTAATTTATTGATTTTTAACTTAAATGAATTTTTTGGTCAGAAATAAGGGCTGTATTAAATGAAATCTTTTGAATTATAAATTCATAAATGTTTTATGTGTGCTTCAATATATATTTTTTGGTTTCAGTATTCCAAACATACACCCACTAGTTCAAGTTTTTTGATTTTTTGTTCAAATCTTCTCTATCCTCAACCACTGAAAGAGACACATTAAAATTCTCTCACTAAAATGTCTGCTTTGTTCGTTTCTCCTTGTAGTTACAGAAAGTTTTGCTTTATACATTTCACAGCTACCTTTAAAATAGTTACGTCTCCCCAATGAACTGAACGTTTTATCAATATGCAGTACTCATCTTTCTCTGCAGGGATGCTTTTTGCCTTAAAATTCCTTGATCTGATGTTAATATGGCTATAGTCTAAGCCCCACCGTCTTCTTTTCTTGTGTTCTTTCAGACTGATTGATTTTTGTTTTGTCCTTTCTACATTCCATTTTGCCTTCTACTAGTTTTGAAGTTATATGACTCGTTTTCTATTATGTTAGAAATTGTACTGGAAATGTTAATACATGTATTTACATTAACAGAGTATAGTGAATCAAAGTAAAGTCAATCATGAGGCTGCCAGGAAATTAATAGGAAAAGTCTGTCAGATAGATAGCCCACATTATTCTTCTGCAGGGAGGGTTTTTAACATACAGGAGGAACATTTGTTTTGTTTTGTTTTGTTTTAATCTCTATTTGGTCTGTAGTTAATTCTTCTCTTGGTGTTTCATTTGTATCTTCTTTTTCCTTTCACTAAAAATACCAATAGTATGCTCCTATCTCTTGAATGGGCCTTGGTCTGACTTCATAATCTTAAAAATCTTTTCAAAGGATGAATTTTTTTTAACTTTGTTGTTTTGTTCTCTATTCCATTAACCCAACCTTACATTTTTAATTTCCCTCCTCTTGGGGTTATTCTATTGATCTTTTCCAAACACTCAAGCAGAATGCAGTTATTTTTAACACTTATTTCCTAATAAAATGTATTTGTTATGATTTCATCTTAGAGAACATTTAAAACAGAATTTTTATTAACATTCTATTCTTAATATCTAATTTGCTACATGATGTCTTTTGTAGCTCACAGAGAGCGTATTTAAATATTATCTGATTTAGTTTTCAATTGTACCACTTATTAAATTACTGACTCTTAGCTTGAAAATCATGCTTCTATACTCAGCTCTGGGGCTGAGACTGCAAACTACTTTTTAGCTCCATAGTAGATTTTGCTAATGCTACAGCAAAGCTCTAGAGGGAGACAGCAAAGCTGAAGAGGGCAAAGGGACTCATTCCTTCCTGTTTATGTTCCATGGACTTACTGTCTGTTTGCCATTCCTGTGACCATCATGCTACAACCCTTGAGGGACACCAGCACAAACCAAGCAGTGCTACCTTCTCAGAAGTCTGAGTTAGCCTTCAGAGCATCAGGCTGCTACTCTTCAGGGGCTTGAGTTACAGCTCATCTTCTAGGTTTTAATAATTTCAACTGTTTCCCTTTGTTTTCCCAGCCTCAGGAGTGATAGGTCCTTCCTGTAGTTGCTACCTTGAATTATTTAGTTAACATTTTATAATTGGTTATCAATTCTTTATATGAAATTATCTCTGTAAAAGTAACTGGTATAGGTTCGATCTCCTAACTGGATCATGACAGAAATAACAATCCCGCGAGATTTTTTTAGACTTATCCTTTTTCTTTCTCCTGATTATATGTATATAGACTGAGGTTTTTAATAAGTGAGAGCAAAAATCACTCAAACATTTTAGGAGGATAATGCAACTTGTGGGCATGTGGCAAAAGTCTAAATAAGATATTAGTTAACTAAGTCTAAAATTGTATTAATAAGATCCATAATATTCACAAAGAGTTTATCTCTGAAATAAAAGGCCAGTTCATCAGAAAAACTATTAACTCACCACGCTGACTAAATTGAGAATAATTATTATTTTTACTGTACCGGAAAAAAATATTTGATAAGATTCAACATCTATTTATAATGATAAAAATAATTTAAAATGCTCTTAGCAAAGTGTATTTGATTAAGATTATATTCCAGAAATCTTTAGCAAACATTACACTTAATACAAAGACTTTATATGCATTCTCTAAAATTGGCAACAAGACAAAGATGTCACTATTACTATTACTGGATAATTTACTCATGGAGGTCCTGGCTACTAAGAACAGAAAAAATGAAAGTGAGAGAAAGGTAAAAGGATGGAAAGAAATAAAACTTCCATTATTTGCATATGACAATCATCTACCCAGAAAAGCCAAAAAAGATCAGAAGAAAACAAGTTGAATTAATAAAGAGTTAAACAAGGTTGAAGACTGACAAAAAAAAAAAATTATCAATATAAAACTTCTCTACACCAAGAAGAGCAAATTTAAAATACAATTTTAAAAAAAGACACCATTTGCAATACTCACAAAAATGATAAATTAGCTAGGAATTAACCTAACCAAAAACATATAAGACCTCTATGGAGAAATTTTAATGAAGAGAAAAATATGAATAAAAGAGTGACATTCCAAGTTCTTGAATGGGAAGACACTACCATAAAAATGTCCATTATATTCCGGACTTCAAGCTCTATTACAAAGCTGTAATCATCAAGAGAGTATGGTACTGGCACAAAAACAGGCACATAGACCAATGGAACAAAATAGAGAACTTAGAAATGGACTCCCAACTCTATGGTCAACTAATCTTCAACAAAACAGGAAAGAAGATCCAATGGAAAAAAGACAGTCTCTTCAACAAATGGTATTGGGAAAATTGCACAGCCACATGCAAAAGAATGAAACTGGACCATTTCCTTATACCATACACAAAAATAGACTCAAAATGGATTATGTGAAATGAAGAAATTTCTAGGAGAAAAAGCTTATCAGAACTAACACACAAACAAAAAAACCACATAACTGAATATTCCAATAGCTATTAAATAAATTTATTCTGTAATTAAAACTTTTCCTACAGACAAAATTCCAAACACAAATCACTTCACTGGAAAATGTTATGAAGTATTTAAGGATGAATACAACACTAAGCTTACAAAAAGTCTTCCAGAGAAAAATAAAAGCCAGAACAATTCTCAAATTGACTCAGAAGGACAGCACAGCCGTGCTCATCAAATCTTAAAAGTACATTATAAGTAAACAAAATTATAAGTGAATCTCTCTCATGAACATATGTGCAAATATCCCAAACGAAACATCAGCAAAAACATAATTAAACAAAGGATTATACATCATGACAAGATGGTTATGTTCCAAGAATATGAGGCTGGTTTCACATGTGAAGATCAATGAACACCATTTTCCACATTATTAAAAGAGAAACAATATGATTATCTCAATAGACACAGATAAGTACTATCATAAAAAATCAACAGTTAATTATTAAAAACCAACTAGGACCAGATGGAAATTCTTTACTAGATTAGCTACAAAAAACATAGGGTGAATATAATTCTTAACTGTGGGGTGCCTGGGTGGCTCAGTCGGTTAAGCATCTGCCTTCAGCTCAGGTCATGATCCCAGAGTCCCAGGATCAAGTTCCACATTGGGCTCTATGCTCAGTGGGGAGTCTGCTTCTCTCTATGACCCTCCCTCCTCTCGTGCTTTCTCTCTCTCATTCTCTCTCTCGCTCAAATAAGTAAAATTAAAAAAAAAAAAAAAAAAACAACTGTTAACTGTAAAATATTAGAAACCTTCTCCCTAGGATCAAGAACGAGATAAGAATAACTTACTACTTACACTAAAAATGATGCTAGGAATCCTAACCAGGGCAATAAGAAAAAGAAATAATAAGCATAGAGATTAAAAGGAATGAAATAAAACTGTCATTATCAGCAGACTGTACACATGTAAAGACATAATGTAATCATTTACATAGAAAACTCAAAGAATCTACATATACACTATTAAGACTAATAAGTGAGGGGCGCCTGGGTAGCGCAGTCGTTAAGCGTCTGCCTTCCGCTCAGAGCGTGATCCCGGCGTTCCGGGATCGAGCCCCACATCGGGCTCCTCCGCTGGGAGCCTGCTTCTTCCTCTCCCACTCCCCCTGCTTGTGTTCCCTCTCTCGCTGGCTGTCTCTCTGTCACATAAATAAATAAAATCTTTAAAAAAAAAAAAAAAGACTAATAAGTGAATTTAGCAAGGCAGGCAGACACAAAGTCAATACACAAAAATTTACTTTTCCTCGGTAACAGAATAAAAAAAGAAACTATAAAGTAAAATTTTAAAAGATGTCACTTATAACCGCATTCAAAAAAAACCTAAATACCTAAGAATAAACATAACGAACATTATCAAAGATTTCACAAAAAACTTTGAGAAAAATTGAAGACCTAAAATAAGTGAGGGGATCTACCATATTCATGGACTGCAAAGATGTTAACTTTCTAATTCTCCCCAAATTGATCAAGAGACTTAATTCCAATTGAAATCCAATTTGGGGTGGGGGGGGTGCCTACCAAGCTGATTTTTTAAAAAAAGATTTATTTATTTGAGGAAGAGAGACAGAGAGAAGCAGGGGTGGGGGGCAGTGGGGCGGTGGGGCAACAGAGGGAAAGAGAAACCCAAGCAGCCAAGTTCAGTTTTCAAGTTATAAGCAAATGCAAAGGGCCAAGAATAGTCAAGAGAATCTTGATGAAGAAGAAAAAAGAAGGAGCAGGAATACTTATGCTCCAGAAATTAAAGCTTTTAATAAAGCTGAAGTGATTAAAGACATTTCAGTGATTCACACAAGGATAAAGAGGTCAAACAAAGAGAACAGAGAATTCAGAATGAACCCAAACTCTTGATTTATGACAAAGGTAATACTGCAGAGCAAGGAAAGACAGATACTCATTTCATTAACTGATACTGGTACAACTGATTACCTGCACGGAAAAAGGGAATAAATTATAGATGGTAATGTGAAAGATAAGACAATAAAACATCTTTAGAATGAAAGAAGATAATACAAAATATTCACGATAGTGGAATTAACATAATATTTCTTTTTTTTTTTTTAAGAGAGACACAGAGTGCATGAGCGGGGAGCAGCAGAAGGAGAGAGAATCTTAAGCAGGCTTCATGCCCAGCGCACAGAGCAAAATGCAGGGCCTAATCTCACAACCGTGAGCCAATATCAAGAGTCGGATGGTTAACCAATTGAGCCACCCAGATGCCCTGATACATTTCTTAAACAGGATTCAAAAATCACTAGCCACATGGGAAAATATTGATAAAGTGGTTTTGTTATATTTATATATAGTAAATATATTATATATAATTACCAACTTCTCTTCCTTCAAAGACAATAAGAGAATAAAAATCAGAGTAGAAGACATTAAAATAAACATATATATATCCAAAAGTCTCATAACCAAACTATATTAAGAATTCTGACAAATTAATGATTTTTTTGAAAAAGCAACACAATGAAAAAATTGAATACATACCTGAATAGTAAGAAAGGTTCTGTGAATTGTCTATACAGAAGCCTTAATCAGTCTTAGTATCAGTGAGGACTTAGTAAATAAATAAATAAGTTGACTTGTGTGCACAATATACTACTTTGCAAAATATGTACTGTGTATATGATTTACAGTCCTCACAGTGAGTTTTCATTTTCAGGATATGTTTATACAAATGGATATGTTTGGTATGGGACTGGGGTGAGAAAGAAGAAAAGAACAGAACTCGAGGAGAGAGAAGAGCATCTCTTACATTTAATTAATCTGAAGGTATTTTTAAAAAACAGTTCTCAATAAGAGAAGCACTACGCCATATCCACATTACTTACTTGCCAATTCAGTTACAGTTCATAGTAAAGTAAGGCAACTATTAAAATATTATATCACGAGCCACTGAGAAAATATATATTCATCAACCACAAGTTACTCTTTCATAGGCACTCTTCTTCAGTATTAATTCATCTATTCACTCACACGAAATATTCTCTAAGTACCTCTTAAACATAATTTATTCAACAAATATATTGAGCTCTTACATGTAAGAGAGTCCACAAGAGCAAGATGCAGATAAGCCTCCCATAGTCCAACAGTCTGATAGAGAGACACATAATAACAAGTATTATAAACTGTGCTGAGTACTATGACATGGAAAGAACAAAGCGGTACAAAAACGCATGCAGGGACACCTAACCCAGTTTTGTGGGATTGGTGACAGTTCGGAGTTAGAGAACCTTCAGAGAAATCATTTAGTATATTCTTCTACTTCACAAACGAAGAGAGACTAAAATTTGTGCCCAACCTCAGAACCTCAGTAGTCAGCCCTGAAAAATGGGTGGATGCTAAACTGGTAACATGAGAATTGAGGCCACCGAGGCAGCAGAGTATTCAAGGCAGAGGGAATAGCACATACAAAGGCCTAGGGACAAAAATGAGCATAACTTCAGAGATTATGAGGCCATGTAGAACAATAAAGACAAAATTCCTGTCCTTAAAAGAATTCACAGTTAGAAATATAAAAGAACATGTTTTAAATAAACTTAAATTCAGCTCTATTAATTTGTTTGCAGATACTTGAGAAGACAACATGCCGCACTGTCGGAAACGGAAAAGGGACAATGTGGAAAATTACAAATTTGCAAAAGCTATAAAAACTTAAGGGATCCATGAAATTCCTGCCATAGGCCTTCAAATTCTTTCCAATCTAAGGTTCCATGATTCTAGATTCTACATAGAGCTACTCTATTTTATACAAATTCTTTTTGAAAATAATGTACAAGTTCAAACAGAATTTATATGAATTAAATGTTAAATGTATATCAGAGCTTGCAAAAATTAAAGATCCCTGGACCTATCATATTAATGCAACCAATTCTCTGTTGTCGTAGATCTGCCACTAGCTCAGGTGTCACTTTACATAAAACTTAGCCTCTTTGGTCATATGTTATCTCACTTATTAAACGGAAAAAATAAAGTATATTTTATCTAAATTATTTTTTCAGCTTTAAAATTCTATAATGCTAAGCTTAGATGACTGGACATCAACCATTCCTAATAAGGCATACTAGAATCTACACCAAGAAATTAAATTTTTAAAAATACATGTATTTTATAAGCCAGAAGTAAACAATTAACTAGAGGAGCAAATGGACACATGTACACCATCAGCAACTATAGCTTAGGGCAAGCAATCTATGACATTTCCTTTTCTTACTAAGTTTAAAGTTAATTTTTAAAATGTAAACAAAAACAGAAGCAGTACATCCATGTTCTTAAAAAACACAACTTTGAGACAAAAAAACAGGTGTAGCTAATTAAACAAATTAAACAATAAATTTGTCATTTTGTTTTAATTACTTTATTTTCCAATGCTCTCAAAAGTTTTGAGAATGGAAAACAAGACACAATGAAGAAAAGGCAAAATGCCTCAAGCAAGCCTAATGCCAACACATTCTTTCCAGTCTAAAACATGTTCCCCCTCAAGCTCTGCATCTCTATCCAGAGATAATCACTTCCGGATAAGAGCAATTACTCTAAATTCGCGTTCTTCAAAACAATCTGCTCCAAATTCAATCAACAAACATCATCTTGCCCTACACATATGGATTCTGACAATTTTATACCCAGTGCTTACTAAATAATGATATTATTTTTGAGACTGCAATTAAGTTCCTTTATTGGAAACTAACAATGAACTTAAAGTGATCACAGGAATAATAATGCTTTTCAGAATTACTACCTACCCTACAGACATTTAATTATATGACAAAGTAACATGAAACATGGCATCTGGATGTCAGATTTGAACTGTAAAAGTTGAGCGTAAAATTTCCTCAGGCACATGAAGACTGAAAGCAACTATAATAAAATCTAAGTCTCCTTTTTTAAAATATATTTTCTTCAAAATATCCAAACTATAGAAAATTTGTTTTATCTGGAGTCTTTACTCTCCCTCAACTCAATATTAAGTATAGATAAGGTGATAGCATCACTTGATACATCACTGGGAGAGTTCCATTTCTCACTGCTCATTAATAGAAAAGAAATCAAACAAAATACCCTCAAAGAGGGTATTGTGGTTCTTGCTTTATTTATACTTCAAGTGACTTATGTAATGTAAGCTGACTGCAGAAGCCAGGTCTATTCTGAAGCCACTATTACTTTCAAAAGTTGCTTTTAAAAGTAATGGCACTATAGAAGGCATACTGGTCTCAAGACCTGAATCTTGGGCCAAGATTTCACTCACTGTTTGAGCCTGGATAGATCACATAGTCTGTCCTCATCTGTGAAATAAGGGAATGTAGTAATGATTTCTGAGAGGGTCTTCTAGTTCTAAAACATCAAGATTAATTCACTTCAGCAGTCCCAGGTTTAACAAACTTTCCTAAAAACACAGCTTTTAGTTTCAAATTTTTAATATCAAATTATTTACTTACTTGGCTTATCAACCTTACTACAATGTTGAGTTAAAAAAAAAAAAAAAGATAGTTGTCTACAGTACAATTCTTATGACAAGACAAGTTAAAGATTTACGTCTTGGTGGACTATAGCAAGGCCCAAGTCAGAGAAGAGGAACCAGGAAAATAATGATGGAATATAACCTGACCTGGTTTTACCTGAGGAGGAAAAGGGGGCACAGATGCAAAGGCAGAGGGCAGGCCAACTATATTCATCCCTTTTTTACGGAAGGTACAAAACTTTAAATAATAACACAACATTAAAATTGAAAAAGTAATTCACAAGCACTACCTCTGTTCCCTCAACTTTCAATGCCCCTCAATTTATCACAATCTAGCAGCTAGCCACAGGACCCCACTACAACTACTCTCTTCCAAGGCCCCCCATAATTTCCCAGGTAAGAAGCTAAGCAAGTGATGTCACTGTGGTCTCTCATACTGCTGATCCTAGCTCCACTACTTATCTCCTATGTGATCTTAGGAAAGTTCTTTAATCTCTCCAACCTAAATTTCCTCACCTTTAAAATGAAGGTAACCTTATAAGGGATGCGGTGAGTAAAAAAATGCATGAATACATGTAAGGCACTTCAAGCAATGGCTAACACATTGGATTAGTGGTAACTAATACAATATTAATTCTAATTGCTTCCTCTCTGCAATCTTCCCTCATTTGAGTCTCCACTTTTGGTTCTCTCCCCATTTCTCTAGCCACTCCCTAGTCTCCTATACCAGATCTTTTCTAATAAGCCAACCACTGAATGGTGGTATTCCCCAGGACCCCTCTTCTCTCCCTATTAGCATTCTAAAACCTCCCTGATCACTCACAAACACCCAACACACACAGGTACTGTGATTACCTGTTACTCTGTGGTACTTGCCTGGGCACACCGAGCTCTAAGAGGAGAGCGTCCAAGTCTGTCTTGTTCACTGAGGCAGCCCTAGCACCCACTGCAGTGTCTGGCTCAATAAATGAATAAATGTCTGAATTCCACTCACTCCAAGTGATTTCATTCATTTCAATGGCTTCAACCACCATCTAACTGCTGACAACTCCCAAATCCCTATCTCTAACCAAGGCTCTCCTCATCTCCAAAGCCTGCAATTCAAAGTCTTACACCTCAGACAATGTAAGGATAAGGAGGTTTGGAAGGTGGAAGTCAGACTAGGCAGGAAGCAGTTTACACCATAGTCCAGACAAGAGCAATGGAAACAGTTTAATTTTTTTTAAAGCTCGAATGCTGAATAAATTTTGAAAATCAAGCTGACAGGATCTGATTAAAAAAAAGTGTAAAAAAAAATAACTCTTAGAAATAATTTATTTAGCTAGACTGATTTTTTTTTTTTATTTCTGTGATTGCTTTAATTAGGAAGAAAACCTTTCCTCAAGTTTCCTACTTTTATAGTCTTGGCAAGACAACTTGGAAAAGTTTCCACTAGTGAAGTAAATGGTATATATCACTGAGAGCTTAAACAGAATTAAAACTACCACCTGTTTTTCTGAAACGAACCATTCAGCTCCAGTCATTTCAAATGAAGAGCAAAAGTAATATGAAGATACCCAATTCAATGACCAAAAAAAAAAAAAAAATCCACCTCTCATTAAAAAAATCCACAGTATTTATGCAGTGCTGTTCACAACATCACAAATAAAACTATCACCACATTTCATAATTATAAAACAGAGGAGAAAGTTCATTGTTTCATGAGATTTTACACTGCATAATTACTGCTTATTTACCCAGCTACAATAATGAATAAAGATATGATTCATTATAAAATGCATTAATTATTAGAGCGATGATTGTGATACATCGATTTAATTTTGTTGCTCTACTGCAGGCCTGCAGCAGACTCACATGTGGAACGGGGAGGGAAGGGAAGAGACTGTGACTCTGCCTATATACGACGTGACAGCTCCCAAGTTCAGCAAGAAAATGTCAGGGAGGAACCCCAAAACAAGTCCTATCAAACTATCTCTAGTTTGCATTTTGTAATTGATGAGCAAGACTTTTACTGCTCCAAATTCAGGAAAAATAACTTTTCTAACAAGGTAAAGTATTCTGCCAGATTTTCCTATCTTCTCCTGTACTAGGATAACCAAGAATACTTCATAAAATACCAGTACTACCAAAATTCAAATAAGCATCCACCAGAGAAATGAACAAATACATACAAAATATGATTTTTTTTTAAAAAAGAGAAAGTGACACCACAAGGTTCTGTAGGAATCATGACTACTGCACCCAGACTACATTTTTAAACCTCATAAGAACTCTTAAAAAAATATGGTATCCCTGGTTAGCAGGTAAGGAAACAGAATTTAAGAAATTAAATGAGTAGTGTAGCATCTGAATCAACAAGTCACCATAAGCTTTCCACAAAACACCATTACTTCCCTGAACTTCCTTTAAAAATACTGAATTTTTGCAGAATCAATATTTTAATCCTAACTTAGAAAACAACATTGGCAGAATTCAAAAAAAGGTGGAAAACTTTAGAAAAATCCTTTCATAAGAGGACTGTTGCATATTTTGTACATAGATCTTCCATAAATTCCTGTTAAAATAAGCTAGTGAAGGGTGAGAGAGGGGAGTAAAGGATAGAAATATCTCAGAATTAAGACAGATAAAATTTTCCACCTCAAAAAAAGTTATGTTATAGTAATTAGACTCAGTATTGTAACTAGACCTACTTAAGTGTAATAATGACAAAATCATTGTTTAAATAAGACTTTTAATTCTTCCTGTCTGTGATGCTATCTTATCAAGGTCCAAATATTTGGTATGAACATGTTGAAATGATGTGTAATCAACAAGGATGCTAAAGATAAATTCTTAGAATGTGAACCAAGTACTTCCTTTCACTGTAAACAAAATGATTGAGTCCACCTCTTGAAGAAATCAAGCTCTATTTATATTCACTCTCCTGAAATGGCACAGGCAGCCTTAGAAGGATAAGTTTATAATAAATCCCTATATTTGGAAAACATTGTTGCTAAGCATCTTCTAACATTCAGCAGAGTTTATATAATTCATGTCTCTGCTACATAATTAACATTTCATGTTTTCCAAAAAAGTGTGGTATGCTTATCTATGTTGTTAATTTAAAACACTATAAATTTTGAAGGAATTAATAAAAGGCTATGCAACTAATTAATTAGAAAGGCAGCCTAATCCCAGGAAGAATACAAACATAGACATTAAATGTCAGGATGTGTCAGAGTTGAGCTTGTAAACAACGTGTCCACTTGAGCTAAAACATTTCAAAATGCAGCTGCTCTTTGCTTAAAAAGGTGAGTTACAAAACATTAGGCTTTTGGACAAGTCACAACGTATCAAACCACACTCTAGCTTAAAAATTAATTATAAAGAAAACATAACATTTGAAAATAAGTTTCACACCCAACCCTCAACATTAAACAATGTTATCTGCTCAGATAAAGGATCCAAGTGCTGAAAGCAACACTACTGTAGTATTTCCAATTTTCACATCCATTATGGAAACAAAGTTAAAAGATACAAAAAATATTTAGTAACAGTGGAATAAAGATTAGAAAAGTTGAGATAAACACACTGTAGAAGATGCAGTGTCACTTTCACAAACTATGGAATAGACTGTAAACCTTCTAGCCCTGGAAAAGCATGCACAAATATATACTATAGGGACTTTGATCTTTTGTATTAGTATCCCACAAACAATAACCTTTAGATTACAAAAACAATGGGAAACATAATTCACTTAGGTTTTATGAAATTCTCAATCACTTCAATGTATGCTATTATTAGA
The DNA here is from genome assembly GCF_002007445.2 of Ailuropoda melanoleuca. Lineage (NCBI taxonomy): Eukaryota > Metazoa > Chordata > Mammalia > Carnivora > Ursidae > Ailuropoda > Ailuropoda melanoleuca. Next base: position 128,502,652 of record NC_048222.1, read on the forward strand.
CATCTGTGTACCACCCTTTGTTAAAAAGGGCAAGGTTTCTCTGACTAGAAGGCAGACCAGGGAAGAAGGAAAACCATCAGATGGCCAATGCACAAAAAAACTTAGAATACACACAGGTCCACAAATCTTAAGCAATAAATGTTCCAGGAAAAACATATGTCTATATTTTTATTTGTATTCTTGTTAATTCCTGTTTCCTTAATTGCGGCTTTTCTATCTTACAGAATTGCCATTTTTAAATTTTATTCAGAAACATTATATGTACCTACAAGACAAACTTAAGACACTTATTTTCTCCTAGAAGGAGAGTTAAATGATATAGTTCAGAATAGTACATTACTGTCACATAAAAACTTGGAAAAACTCAACACCATCAGAGGTTGGCAGAGATTTACAGTCTCTAAATTTATCTAGTTATTTAAATCAGTTACAGAGTCTCCAAAAATCAGGGTTAGTGGGCCAAGATCATTGCTTCTCAAAGTATAGCCCCTGCACCCACAGCATTGGTATCACCTATAACTTGAGAGAAATGCTAATTCTTGGGCCCCACCTGGACCTAATGAACCAGTAGGATGGGCCCAGAACTGTGTTTTAACAAGCTCTACAAGTGATTCTTAGGTTTAAACTGGAGAACTACTGGCCTAACCCAATAATTTAGAATATTTGCTCACAGGAAACTGCAAGCCTGGCTGCTTTAAAATCAGCTGCGAAACAGAAACAGGGGCTCCAGTTCCCTACTTTCCTTAATTAAATATGGAGAGGGAACGTGTGTGTAGCTTCCCAGGTGAACCTCATGCATAACGAGGTTTAAGAACCAAAGGCCTAAATTAGCGGCTCTCAAAGTGTGCTCCCCAAACCAACAGCATCAGCCGGGAACTTGTTAGAATTCACAAGCAGCAGCCAAGACTGAATCAGCAACTCGGAGTGGAGCACACCCAGCAATGTGTTTCACTAAGTTCTCCAGGTGATTCTGATACATGATAAAGTCTGAGAACCTCTGCTCCAAGTCATCCATCCTGAATTAAGAACATATGACATGAATGTGGATTTCATGGAGAAGAATAGAGACAGAATTAACTTAGACACTCAGAAATACATCTCCTGGAGCTAGACTATCTCACTGTCCTCACAAATCTGGAAGTTAAAGTGCTTTCCTTCCCAGATATGCCAGTGGACATTCTCAAGCTGTAAGCACAGCACAACTGGTGAACAATGAAAATGCCTCCTGAAAAACACTGGTTTTAAACAAAATACAAAGTCCACAGTCAGAGCCACGGCTGAGAAGTCTTGTCAATGGGAAGCTAAAAATGGACTGGAATGTTCCAAAAAAAAAGTAGCAGCAGTAACTTAGGCATCACAAAACACTTAGACTTTATTTAGTGCTACCTTTATAGGTACCTTTATAGGCAGCACTAACCAGTTGGATTTGTTTCCTCAGCACAGACAGGGATTTCTGAAGGCAACAGAGGAGAGAAGGAGATGAATCTCACCAGGGGTTTAAAAATAAAACTGATTCAACTCTCAGGTTAATAAACATTTTTACTGCTCTACAAGGGCAGTCGGGTGGTAATTAGTCTGATTATGTCTTCCAGCTTTCACATATTTCTCAGATCAAATACTTATTGAGCATTTACTATGTGCCAGAAATTATTACTGCAACCTCCAAGTATTATTATCGTGACTCATTTTTAAAAACCAGTGATTCTAACTTTGTGTATAATTCTAAGGTCAATGTAATGATTGCAACTGCTTCTACTTACCCAAGGAAACTTGTTTAAAAACAACAACAACAACAACAACAACAACAACAACAACAAAAACAAAGAGGCACCAATTCAAATTTCCCTAGGTGGTCACTTTAAAAGACTGAGACCCATTCAAATTATTTCCTAGTAACCCCTCTAAATTTAGGTAGGACGCTATATTAAGTGCTCAATTCTTTTTATTTATAACTAGGAGACTAGTTCAAATTTACCACAGAGCTGAGTTTATTCTTCCTACGCTCAATACACACATCATAATACACGGAGATACCGTGTGCTCAATATGTAGGACACGCTTATGCCTATTCTATAGCACTTGGAATGTAATTCTACTATTTTTAATGCTTAACGAGTTTTAGTTGTTTTATCTTTTGAGTTGCACTATTAAACCAAATTTATAATTTATTCATGTCAAGTCCATAGGCAGAAATTATAAAATTGTTTCAACAAGAAAATGCAGTTAACGTCACAACTGACATTAGTCTGCTTTGTGGCATTATCTCTAAGAACAGTATGGGAGAAAGCCCAGACAAGTTTTTCAGAAAAACAGGTACAAAACAGAACACAATAAAGGTCAAAAAGGCCAGGTGCATTAAGAAAATAGCTAATGAGGCCAGGCCACATTTAGTAAATAACTTGGGAATTTATTTTCCCGTTTCTTATCCTTTCTTTTTGCTTTCCCCCCTTTCTTTCTCATCCTCCCTTATATCTAGGGAATGTCATATTTACAAGGGCACTTAGATACTATCTGCCACAACCACCTGAATCTACTTATAGAGAAAACTAAGGCTCAGGTAAAGCAGATAACGTGCCCAAGATCACAAGCCTGATTTTAAAAGCAGGTCTGTCCAACTCTCAAAATCCATTTATTACTATATTTCCTGCTTCTTTAGAAAAACGCCTTGCAAAAAAAATTCTAGTACACTGTTCTTAAACTTTATTCTGCTATATAGAGAATGAAACTACATAACACAACATGAAGTATTTAAGACACTGTACACAAAACAACATACTTTCTCTACTGGACACTAATTATAATGCTAATCTTTTTAAATACTACCTTCTCATAAAGCAATTCATTGCTAGACTAGAGGAAAAAAGATCAGTTCAATACTGGTAATTTGAAATTACTATTAAGTCACATTAACAGAAGTTAATATTTATTTACTGCTTGTATGTGCCAAGTATATCCCAGATATCTATCTATCTATCTATCTATCTATCTATCTATCTATCTATCAATCAATCAATCTTCAGGTTGGAGGCCCCTCTCCATCCCTCTTTCAAATCCTTTCACAGCTTTTTCAATTAATGTAACATAGTAAAGTGTAGAATCTCTCAAATTTTCTTGTCATCCTCCTAAAGTTCTTAGGGATACTACAATGCCCATGAAAGTAGATGGTCCTATTTACATCTAGTACGTAAATTACATTATCACATTTCCCCTTAATATCTTAAGACACAATGTATGGACTATCCTTACTTTTGAAATAAAAGATTAAATCAAAAAAAGTCTTCTTCTTAGATATGACTTTTTCTAAATAACCACAGCATTTCCTTTCCCCATAGGGAAAGTCACTACATTCTCCATAGCTTCACGAGTGCATATCTCACTGTGTAAGTAGTTATTCACAAATCTCTTTCCTTCATCAGACTGTGTGTTTCTGGACAGCAAGAATCCCAGAGCGTTCTAGAGTGCATGAAATATATGAGAAAGTAAAAAAATGTCTGATAAAGGTTAATGAAGAATGAATCCTTGCCTAGATGGGCAAGTCCAAAGCAATACCTGCATAGTAATCCACACTCTTCATTATCACCTAATGGAATGAAGGAAGCAAAGTTAGCCACTAATAATTCTGCTTCTTGAATGCTAGGGAATTCATTTCCATGACTAAACCCACCATTTCTTGTGAAGCACAAGAAACCAGTTAAAAAAGGGACCTGTCCCAGACCAAAATGCACCAAAAGAATATTTATGTTTGCCTTGTAATCTACGTAACCTACAGTTTCCCCCAAATGTGAGTCCTCTAACATGGAAATTGTGATAATGATCAAAAAGAATAAAATAAAACTGATTTTCTCCACCAAGAGTAAGATATTCAAAGACCCCTAAATGACCCCTAAATATCATTCCAAGTTTTCTTTTCCAACCTGTTTTTTGTTCTATATTCTCTTCTCTGCACATATCAAGCCTGATTAGAAAGATGAAAGGACCAAGGGAAGGGTCTTTAAAGCCTACTATATTAATTATGAATCAGTAATTTGGAAGAAATTACCATATTTCTATACTAAAGCTCTAAAATAACTAAAGTTCCAACTCTAAAATTCAATTTCTTCCATTACCTAAAAGGACTAACCTTTCTTTAAAACACCTTTTGAAAATATTGGATAGGTCACAAATTGGAACAACAGAATACAACTGAAAAAAATTCCTTCTGAAGTATAAAATGACCTAGAAACATATACCCAACGGAATAAATTTAAGGAATCTAGGATTACTGGCAAACCACGGATGCTTTAAGGTACACGCCAGCCTTTAGAGGTTACCAGAAAACAAACACATCCTCTTAGGACCAAAAAACAAATAAAAACAAAACAACAACAACAATCAGATAGTTTTTCAGCAAATTCTTATTTGCCTGATGAAATATTTCAATAGCTTATAAAAACTGCCCTGATTTGAATACATTTTCCATGGTTAAAATTACTCTGGAAAACTATACAAATGTTAAAAGGTCTTAAGGGCTTCCAAAGTAAAGAAGTTTATGCCATGGTCAAGTTCTTAAAGAGTCAATTGATTAATAACAGCCCCTATATATTTTCAGACTTAAACATCACCATCACATACTCTGAGGCAAAGAATTCTTAGATTTTTGCAAAGCACTTTTTCAGCACTTCAAAAAATATAAAGCTGCTCCTTCAGGAAAATTTTGATCCTCCTGTAGGCACTTCTCCCTAATTTCCATAGCACGATATCATTAAATAGTTATCATTGATACTGCCATTAATGCATCTGATGATACATGTGTATGTGTGTGTCTGTGTACTTAGGAAAAGTATGAAAGGATACATGCTACCATAATGGTTATCTTTAAGAGGTATGAGTGATTTTTCTTTTTTATAGTTTTCTGAATTACCTAGTTTTCAATAAATATACATTTTATGATTAGAAAAAAAATTAGTTATTTCCATTAAGAAATATGATATAAATTATCAGTATGTAAATAAACCAGATTTATGAAGCCCACCAATACAGACTCACAGTAGCAAAGCACTCTCACCTGCTTCATTACACAAGGCTTTTAAGTCTGCTCCAACATACCCATGAGCATTATTTGCCAGTTGTAACAGTTCAGCTTCAGTGAGCATATGGGGTACCCTTTGAAGCAGTTTCTGGAGAATATCTAGCCGATCTGCAGCATTAGGAACTCCAATCTCAATCTCTTTATCAAATCGACCAGGTCTTCGAAGTGCAGCATCTAAGGCATGAGGGCGATTTGTGGCCCCAAGGACCAACACCTGTCCTTCACTTCCTTCCTTACAAAATAAAATGAGAATAAATTACACATTCTTCTAAAAGCAATATATATATATATATACACACACAGAGAGAGACACATACACACATATTACTATATATATATATCTAAAAGGTATATGTGTGTGTATATACATACATATATATAGGCACTGGCTGTATAAATAAGATTGCTCTAAGTCTTATCCTTTACACTTTAATTACTCATCCCACATTTGCCTCAGTTCAGCCTAAATACTCCCTCACCTAGAAAGTTTTCCACTACATACCCTTCCAACTATAGTAAGTGATGTCTCCCCACTTTTGGCATCTAAACTTCACTATTTTCATAAATAAGAACATATAATATCCTACTGTATAGTTGTTTAAATTTGTTTGCTTTAAGTCGTCCCTTTCCCCTACTTGAAAGAAAAGACTATGACCTGCATATTATTCACAGAACAAGGCTCTATTATACAGCTGTCTAAGAAATCTTATTCACATATGCACCGTACTTTTTTTATTATGATAAATGTTTAAATTCCTAGAAATATAGACAACAAGGTAACCAACATCTGAGTATCAGCCACCCTTGAATACATACAGATTTTTCACACAGGAATGAAATTTGGAACAATAAATTATAAAGAACTACGATAATGATCAGCCATCTGTGAAAGTTATCCAACATTTTACTCTGATAACCCATGTATAATCTCACAGAGACAAGCTTAACTGACATGTGATTCAAAGTAAGAAAACTCAAACCTATTCACTTACACTGGCTGTGTCAACAGAAAATGGATAGATTACAATAAATGTATGAATTATGAATTTAGAAGACAAATACAGGCCCTTAAGCATTTTCATATTAAAACATCCATGTCACATGCTTCCAGTCCTGCCCTTGGCAAAAACACCAGTCCACAGCAGACCTATCCCAGCAGTAGAGAAAGAGGCAGGAAAGAGTAATTAAGATGCTCCAAAACAAAGCCTTCCATCTGATTTCATACTCACCAGAACTCTTCTAATTATAATACAGCTCTCCATACATATTTGCCTTCAAGGTGTAAAGAGTCATCCATAAACTAAGATATTTGGTCGGCTTAATGATTCTACTTCTTATTGTAAATAGATACACTGGCATCCCAGTTTATGTATGTCTCTTGTGAGTGTTGTTACTGTGATGCAGTCCTCAGAGCCCTGCCACCCCCAACATACTAGCATCACTGAATTCTCCAATTTTAAAGGCTGAGAACCAAACCTGGGACATAATCACACCACGTTATTGCACTAAGACTGAAAACCAGGTGGTCATCCAGCCTCCCTCAGGTATCAACTCTATTGTTACTCTTAAAATTGTAACACATGTTGGGGCACGTGGGTGGCTCAGTCAGTTGAGTGTCCGACTCTTGATTTAGGCTCAGGTCGTGATCTCATGGGTCGTGGAATTGAGCCCTTTGCTGGGCTCTATACTCAGTGGTGAGTCTGCTTAACATTCTCTCTTCCTTTCCCTCTGCGCCTCCCCGCTATGCACATGTGCTCACGATCAATCGCTCTCTCTCTAAAATAAGTAATTTTTAAAAAAACTGTAACACATGTCAGCAAATAATGGAGACTTAAAACCCAACCTTCACATTATTTTCACATGTTTAGTTTCTACCAATATGTAGTAAAAACCAGAAAGTTCCAACTGTCCAGTTTTCTTAATGTGCAAAAGGAGGGTTTGGGACTACATGATTTCTAAAATTTCTTTTGGTTCTAACATATTATGACTCTAAAAAATGAGTTATTTATGATCCTGCATAAGAAATGTATTCTGGTAAATGGCTGTCAGGGGTCTGAGAGAATTTTTCTTCATTCCTGTCACTACTCCAATGGATCTTCGTTTCATAATCAGCACGTAGTTTTTACTAATATGCGAGCGTATGCCCTATCAGAGAATCTGGTAACATGGGTAGCTTCTTTTTAAATGTTGTACAAACATATTTTCCATTATTCTCACTCTTTCCTTTCACTTGTCAAACTTCAAGCCCCAAAAGAATCAATTTTTACATGAGTATATAAGACTTATGAAATTTCTTATTGATCTGAGCCTTACTGATTTTTGCTTTAGGTTTTTAAGTTAATACCATTTACTACAAAAGAAATCCATCATTGTATATTATTTTATATACTAACAAAACATGACAGTATACCCTCCCGGAAGTTACTAAGATACATGCTGAAGAAAATTATTTTAGTCTTTCCTTTAGTTTTTATGACTAATATTTTTCCCCATCCTAGAATACCCCAAAACTCAGACATATTTGATAGTTTCTGTTACTACATACATATTATTAGGAGTCAACCCTTTCTTATACAGAATCAATACTGGTGCTATACTTACTGAGCCAATACCATCCATCAGTGTTAAGAGTGACGCTACCACTCTCTTCTCCACTTCATTCTGAGCCCCTTCTCTTTTAGGACAAAGTGCATCCAGCTCATCAATAAAAATAATTGATGGGTGCCTAAAACCAAACAAATAAAATGAATTCTTTAATATACATCTGATTTTTACATTTGATTTATTGCATTTCAATTGAAACTGAATACTTTTAATTTTTTAATTGAAATGCACATGCAAAAGAATGAAACTTAACCATATACAAAAATAAATCCAAAATGGATTAAAAACCTAAATGTGGGACCTGAAACTATAAAAATCCTAGAAGAGAGCACAGGCAGTAATTTCTCTGATGTCAGCCATGGAAACATTTTTCTAGATATGTCACCCGAGGCAAGGGAAATAAATGCAAAAATAAACCATTAGGACTACATCAAATAAAAACCTCCTGTACAGCAAAGGAAACAATCAACAAAACTAAATGGAAGAAGATATTTGCAAATGACATATCCGGTAAAGCGTTACTATTCAAGGGGCGCCTGGGTGGCACAGCGGTTAAGCGTCTGCCTTCGGCTCAGGGCGTGATCCCGGCGTCATGGGATCGAGCCACATCAGGCTCCTCCGCTATGAGCCTGCTTCTTCCTCTCCCACTCCCCCTGCTTGTGTTCCCTCTCTCGCTGGCTGTCTCTATCTCTGTCGAATAAATAAATAAAATCTTTAAAAAAAAAAAAAAAAGGGTTACTATTCAAAATATATAAAGAACTGATATACCTCAAACACCCAAAAAAACAAATAATCCAACTGAAAATGGACAGAAACACGAACAGACATTTCTCCAAAGATATACAAATGACTAACAGACACATGTGAAGATGCTCAACATCACTTATCAGGAAAATGCAAATCAAAACTACAATGAGAGATCACCTCACAGCTGTCAGAATGGCTAAAATCAAAAATGCACAAAACAGCGTGGGTGAGGATGTGGAGGAAAAGGAACCCTCATGCACTGTTGGTAGGAATGCAAACTGGTGCAGCCACTGAGGGGGATCCTCAAAAAGTTAAAAATATAACTACCTTATGACCCAGCAATCGTACTACTGAGTATTTACCCAAAAAATACAAAAACACTAACTCAAAGGAATACATACATCCCTACGTTTATAGCAGCATTATTTACAATAGCCAAATTATGAAAGCAGCCCAGGTGCCCCATCAACTGATAAATGAATAAAAATGGTATAAGTATATATACACAATGGAATATTATTCAGCCATAAAAAGAATGAAATCTTGCCATTTGTGATAACATGGAAAGAGCTAGAAAATATAATGCTAAGTGAAGTAAGTAACAGAAAGACAAAACCGTATGATTATCTGTGGAATTTAAGAAATAAAACAAATGAGCAAAGGAAAAAAAGAGACAGAGAAACCAAAAGACAGACTCTTAACTATAGAGAACAAACTGATGGTAACCAGAGGGAAGGGTGAAATCAGTGATGGGGATTAAGGAGGGCAATCGTCATGAGGAGCACAGGGTGATATATGGAATTGTTGAAACACTATGTTGTACACCTGAAACTAACACAACATTGTAAACTATACTGGAATTAAAATAAAAATTTTAAGAAAGCAATGCAATGTATCAAATTTAGGACTCAGTTAATAACATTAAAGACAAAGGCAATGAGAAGTTAAACTGAAAAACCTTACATTAATTCTAGACCAACTAATTCATCACATTCTAGCAAATCTGAACTCAGTAAAAAGCAGAGTATTAAGAAGAGTCTACTACTCATGAGATGAGCCTAAGCCCAAACAGACCTTGCCTGCTAATGCCCAGAAAATTGTTATGACTGCATCGATTTAGAATCTGAGGCCAGAGATGTCCTCTGGAGCAGGAGTAAAGTCCAAGAGACAGAAATTCCAAATGTGTTCTTTTTTTTTTTTTTGCCTATTAAAAAAAGAACTTTCAAGGTGATCAGTTCTCCCATAAAAAGATGTGAATTCTCTTATGATAGAAAGCTTCAACTGCCAGGAACAAAACAACAATGAAAACACACTAAACAATAAGGTATACCACTGGTTCTCAAATTTTCGGTATTGGGACAACCAAACTTGTAAGGGACTACCTTATTTCATCTGCTATCTCTGGAAAAAAAAAAAAACTTTAAATGAAAGTTCTTCTGAGGCACCTGGGTGGCTCGGTCAGTTGAGAGTCTGCCTTCGGCTCAGGCCATGATCCCAGCCAGGGTCCTGGGATTGATCCCTGTTGGGCTCCCTACTCAGTGGAGAGTCTGCTTCTCCCTCTGCCCCTCCCCCACACTGGTATTCTCTCGCTTTTGCTGTATCTCAAATACATAAAATCTTAAAAAAGGTGAAAGTTCTTTTGATGAGAGCAGAATTACGATAAGTTAAATACCAAAACAACGGTAGAGACATAGTCTTATGAATAATAGACCAAGTTATAGGCCACTTATACTCATTACAGTGTAATATGGTAGCCTAACTGAGGAATAATCAATAAGAATTGTTTTTAAAGAACAAAAGATTTGTCCCTTCAAAGCAAACTATAATTAAAAAAAAAGTTTTAAGCATAAAGGGTTACTATAATACAATCTACTAAGGCAACTAGATAAACTAGATATGTCTAAGTACCGTAGGTACTCTAAAAAAAGAAAATCATAAATTTATATAATCAAGTAAAATCATACGACTTATCATACAGTACTGTCTTAATTCTCCTACTTTATGTAATTCAATAACTCAATGATCAAACTTCCAAAACAACATTAGATAAAAACAGATTAAATATACAACTTCATTAGATTTCCAATCATTTCTAGTGCTATCAGTATTATTTTTGTAGTGTTTTTTTCACGTTTCATATAAAGTGTTAGTAACTCTACTTTGATTAACATAGCCTTGACTACTAATTACAAACATCTAAATGTAAATACCGTAGAGCGGCTTCAGCAAATATCTGACGTAATCTTGCTTCTGTCTCCCCATAGAATCTGTAACAAATAAATACATTTAAGGATCAACTCAGAGTTTTTAAAGTTTTGTCCATAAAGCTCATCTAACTTCTTAAATACTTCCAGAACACTTAGAATTACTTTCAAAAATTATTTTCCAAATTTAATTTGTATACACAATTGAAAGCAAATTTAAAGTACTCCAACATATGAACTATCCAGACAGAATGCTATAGTCATTTTTGAAATCACTTTTAAGAAGTATTTAATAGCACTGTTTATTCTATTAAGTTATGCACCTACTTGCTTATAATTTCAGGACCATTAATTACAGAAACATAGGCTCCAACTTCATTAGCAACCGCCCTGGCAATCATTGTCTTTCCAGTACCTGGAGGGCCATAGAGTAACACTCCTCTAGGTGGGGGAATTCCTAGAAGAAAAAGAAGAGAACAATGGATTCAAAAGTACTAGGTTTCTTGTGTTGTCATATGACTGCAAATATGAGTTATAAAATATAGATTTACCTTGTATCACAAAACTAAAGCAAGAGTCAGACCTTCTGCCCCTGCCCCCTACCCCAAAAATGTACTAACTGGCCCAAACACTGATCCCCAGCAATGACTTTCTCTCTCTCTATAGACCCAACCAGGCCAGGCACACGGGTAAAAAAACTGGCTGGACACCAGCCACAAAACTGCCACACCCCACCCCACACAACACAGCTCAATGATCAGAACACAAAGCCCAGACAAGAACAAGGGCATCCAAAGCAAGCCATCAAGCCTAATTTTCATCCAACTAGCCATCTTAGACTATATAAGCATTACTAGCAAAATGTCAATCAAAGGGTTTATATATACATATACATACACATGCGCACACACACACACACATAAAGATTCATGAAAAATGAAAAGGCAGAGAAAGAGATGGTAGGCACCAAATACATGCAGAGGATCTGGAGAGTTATCACACAGAGAAAGCCCTGAGTTTCCTAGAAACCAATCACTCCCTTAACCACTTGCTTCAATATAAAGAGATGTGCACAGTTATATTTCCTAACAAGGAAGTTTTATCTAACATATTGGAATGTTTGGTTTACTTCTTTGGTCATTACAGCTGATCTAGAATGACAAGATACTAGTTCTAGATCCAAGACAAACAACTGTGGAAGTATGCAATTAGAAGAGACAAGGCTGCAATTAACTCACATTACAACCTAAAGAGATCAACCATGGAAAAACGCTCATTTAACTGGCATCTCCTAAAGCAACTCACACCTCCTACCATACCTACCACTCAGGAAAGAAAAACAAGAAAAGAGGGTGAGCAATTATTACATAAGTGGAATAAGCCAACTGTTTTTTAGTTTGAATTTAATACTTCTGGTGCAAAACACTGAAGAAATCATACCATAACTCTTGAAAAGTTCAGGCTGTTTGAGAGGCAATTCAATAATCTCTCTAATTGCTTTCAGCTGACTACTTAAGCCTCCTATCATGTCATAAGTTACTTTGAATTGGTTGTCTTGCTCTTTTGAATTTGTACAAATCTTTGTAAAATTGACTCTTGTTGTTGAAGAAATATAATAAAAAATATCAGTGTTGCACTTTGTTCCCACACAGGCTGACTTTAGCAATCTCTCTTCATTGACAAGGTGCTCATTTCCTCCTCTGGCCGACTCAAAACTACATTTAAGTCCTGTGACTTCCCCTACTCCAAGTCCACTGCTGTCCGCAGGACTCTGTGTAACATCTGACAAAATGTCACTAGCTTTATTTATCATTCTGTTATCTACTGGCTTGCAAGGAGTACTGCTTGATGTTGGGTCCTGAGGCTCTTCCAGATCTAACTGGCTTAGCTGTAGGGATACATCCAGGGTACTGGTTTCTCTGCTGGACCGTTCGCAGGCCATTCCTGGGGCATCAGTGTCAGAGTCATCCTGAGGTCTCCTCAATATCATGCCATCTGTCCCTTTCACTCGCAACACTTGTAATTTGTATGGTCGTCCATAGAATGTACAATACAGAAAGTTGCCTGGTAAAACAATCTTGCCATCTAGAAAATAATTTTTTAAATATGTGTTAGCATAACTGTTCACCCATTTCATGTTTAAATAGCAATTTATTCCATCTATTAACAAAACTATCTGACTGAAAAGACTAAATCAAAGGTTAAGAATATTAATAAAATAATTGCCATAAAAAAGAGACAATTCCCATTTGACAGAGCACTATCTGGAGACAGAAGGACAAGATAATTCTTTAAAATTCTCCATGTTCAATACAGCTAGGATTCTATCAACTAAATCAACAAATAGCCTGGCATTCCACATCCAATAATAAATGAACCTAAAATGACACATCCAACTAATACTCCAAGATAACATTTCTCACTGGAAAGAGGAAGAGCTCAAGGGTTAAAAGTCTCAGTTCTCCCACTGATAAGTCATTTATTCTCTCCAATGCTCAACGGCCAATCAATTAATTGGGGAGAAAAAATTCCTATCCTGAAAGGACATTAATTCATTGAGAAGAACACACTCCACATTATGTTGAAGAAAATGATGATCTATACAAGACCTCAAAGACACATTATTTACTGCTACCTTGCTTCTTACAATTTAAGAACTATTTAAAATATACGCCTCACCCAGTTTTCTCAGAAGACAACCAGTCAATTGTTCTTCATTAATATCCACATTTTTGTCACTAAAGGGTGGGGGAAATAGAAATCAGCATTAAGCACACCAGAAACTAAATGTAATATAAAGTTACATGTACACAGCTGTAATGCAGACCTAGTCAAAAGAATAATTTACAAACTGGAAATGGTTTATACAATTCGGGAATGATTTATGCTTTTCAGATACTTCTAATAGCCATGAAAATATAATTCGCAATTTGGTGTCCTAATGACTTAAATCAATGCTCTTCAAAATGTAGAGTACTATCCATTAGTGGATCACAAAATCATTTCAGTCAATCCCATCCAGCATTTTTCTTTGATAGAATACAAAATGTCAAGGTACATCACACACGGAAAGGGAAAATACTGCTTAGAAAAGCATTACTTTCTTATACATACACATCTTACACACACACACACATACACACACGCATATACTCATGTATACAGCTATACACACATGAGTGCGTATGTGCCCTGTAGCTGTGGATGTATACAGACATTGAATCACAATGAAATGTATTTTTTATTGCGTGTCATAGCCAAAACCATTTGAAAAACACTGGCCTAAATTAATCATTCTCTTTCTGAAATTGCCTAGCTTGGAGAAAGGCTTTTATTAATAGCTTACTTGATTCCCCTTCTATAATTTATAAATTATCTTTCAGGAAAATTCAGTACTTTATAGGATATTACCTGAAAAGGTAGAAATAAGAAAAAAGGAGAGTAATGGTATAATGGAATTTAATTCTGGAGAAAGGACAGACCTTTCTCCAGAAAGGGAAAAATAAGAACCCCTTCTTCTACTAATGACTGTCTTCCTAGAAGTTTGCTTGCATACAGGAAGTAGGGACATCTAAAAATCCTTATGCTTGTAAAGAAACATGTTCTTGGAGAGTTCTCAGAATACATGCATTTTGCCTTCTTCCCCACATGTAAGTAGCCCATATCAGCAGAGGAGGCCTACAGTTGTGAGCTCTGCCACAGATCAGTGGAGAAGCAATAGTTCAGTTCAGGAAGAGGTATATTAGCAGATCCATCTGGTCCAAATCTAAGCCCTGTTCTCCAAATACTTGGAGCAATAAACAAAACCAATATAGTCAACTTCATTATTTGCAGATTAAACTACTTACTAAAATTTATTTGTAACCCTAAAATCAATACCAGCAGAGCTTTCCTCATCATTCATAGACATGCACAGAACAGGCAGAAACATTTGAGTCACTAAGCACTTTCCTAGCTGAGGCTGAAAAAGTACTCTTGTTCAGTTCTTTCACAGATAACAAGAGATTGGAGAGTGGAGACAGTAGGAGGCAGTGCAGTGCACAGAAAAAGTCCCAGCTCTTGCGCCAGCTAGAGATTTGAGTCCTAACTCTGATATGTGTTAGAGGCGGCCTCGGACAAGTCACATAACACTTCTGAACAACGGCTTCTCTTTTATAAAATGAAGACGATAAAATCTATCAGAATGAGTTAAGATTATAATGTATATAAGATATACGTATTTTTGTATATTAAATATGCACTAAATATATTATTAGTGTATATTATATATAATATACATTAAAGATATGTTTAACTATAAACGTATATATAAACACACATACCCCTAGAAGCAATGGTTCAGTACTTGCTAATGTAGTGTTCACAGCAACTTTATAGAACATACTTACTGCTACTAATGAAAACTGTATATTTGTATACAGGAGAGAGAGAAAAATAGAAGGAAATTTCAAATCAAATGTATATACAGACTACGTAGGAAATTGATCTCCTTAAATGCTTAAATTCACTTCTGCTTAGAGAACTCTGAAACCAGTTATACTTACTTAAATCATTCTTATTTATTAAACTCTGACTAGAAGATACTTACAAATATGTATGAGTAAAAATACTCAATTGACTTTTGCTTTTAAAAAAAGAATGGGTGCAGATAAAATCACTTCCACTAGAAGGAGCCCTAACCTTACTAATAAAACTTTTCAGAGGCAACTGAAAGATTTAATCAGCAGAATACAATTACTGATTTTTCTCATTGGAAATTAAGTTTCTTATCTCAGCTCTGCTGCTGCATTTAAAACACAAGATTTTTTTTTTTTAGTAAAATTTTAAAAACCAAGCTTCCATTTAAAACATACAGTTCCTCTAATAGTAGACAATTGTTATCACCTAAGACTGCTGCGCCCTCAAGAGGTCACACTAGTTAGATCAACAAAAAATCCAGTCAACTGATGACTGCAACCTGCAGCACTGTCTCAAAACAGTCTAAAGATCAATACTGTTTAATCTAAGTAGAACTACTACCTAACCCATAAAATAATGAGTAAGTTACTTCCCACGGAGCCCATTCCCTCATCTTTAAGAAAGGGACAATATGGGCACCTTGCAGAAGGACTAAATGAGAGAAGAGGGAAAAAATGTGTGTGCATGTGTGTGCTAGTACACGGCTGGTGCACAACACACGTTGAGTTCTCTCTTCCCCTTCCTTTTTATTGCTAGTTGAAATGTTGTTAATTAATCTGATAAAAGTTTCCTGGTTTATAAAAAAAGAAAAATAGGATAAAGCTCGAGCTTGGAATCTACAAAAGTAGCAAAAGAAAACATAATAAAATCAAGCTAATGAGGGGAGCCTGGGTGGCTCCGTTGGTTAAGGGGCTGCCTTCGGCTCAGGTCATGAGCCCAAGGTCCTGGGATGGAGCCCTGAGTCAGGCTCCCTGCTCAGTGTGAAGTCTGCTTCTCCCTCTGTCTTTGCCCCGCCCTCCTGCTTGTGCGCATGCACGAGCACTCTCTTTCTCTCAAATAAATAAATAAAATTTTTAAAAAAATAAATAAAATCAAGCTAATGATTGTTAAATGTTTTGTGATTCTTGCATATAAACACATCCCCAAAACTGTTAGTAAGGATAATATTAAAGTACCAAAGGATGCTTTTTGTGAACAAATTTTGATGAGACTTGCATATGCAAACTGAGTTACAATCCTATTAGATACAGAGTATCCAAGAGGATGAGTGATAAATGTTAACTGTATTGATAAGGTGATTCAATTAGTCTTTGGTAAGGGACTATTTAAAAATCTGATAGAAATAACTGTTGTACTAGATTGAATAATCAACAAGTTAAAATATATAATCGGGTACTTTGCTTGAAGTCGTTTGTTTTTTTTAAAGAGTAAATTCGAGAGAGAGAAAGAGAGTGTGAGCGCACACGAGTCAGGGAAGGAGCAGAGGAGGAGAATCTTCAAGCGGACTCCCCACTGAGCGGCAGAGCCCGTGGGAATGTGGAGGGCTCAATCTCATGACCCATGAGATCACAACATGAGCTGAAACCAAGAGTCGGACACTTAACCGACTAAGCCACTCAGGCACCCCTGGAACAGTCTTGATTAAAACTTGTTTCTTGCTTATTCACAGTACTCTAATCCCTCCTTTACAACAGCCCTGACTACACTGTAAAACAAGACGAAAACTACTGTTAAATATACATCAATACTAATTCCTCTCACCTAAAATATCAGGGCATACTCACTCTAACCACAGGACATTAGTGAGTCTCTAGTCCATACATTAGGTGTACTCATCTAGCTTGTGCTGTCTAATATCGTAGACCACTAGCCACTCACTGTGTGTGACTATCATGCAGTTAAATATGACCAGTCCAAACTGAGATGTGCTACAAGTATAACATACACACTGGATTTTCAAGACTTAGTTTGAAACGTATTTTATTAATAGATTTTATAGTTATTAGAAGTTAAAATTTTATAACTATTTAAATAATACATAATATTTAAACAATGATTAAATTAAATATTAAATGAAATATTTCACCAATTTCATTTTCCTTCTTAAATTCCATAAGTGGTTCACATTTGTGACTCTTGTTCTATTTCTACTGGGCAGCACTGATCCAGATTGTCACCAAAGAAAAAAGCCAAACCTGAGTGCCAGGTCCATTTCCTCAGCCTGTAGCACAGCACCCAACAGAGGCTGGACTTCGATGGCATCACCAACCCTCACGCCCACATTGTTCTGTGCCATTTCACTCAGGCCAACCTTGCCTCCAGGAAATCCTGCCACAGGCCAGGCCGTATAGACCTGCCCAGAACACAGGAAATAAAAATATGAGAAAATATTCACAGAGTATCATTAATTTATAAAGCAGGAAATTAAGCACAGCCAAGCATATGGATATGCAAAACACAATCCTTACCACCAAGGAGTTACAATTTGACAAGTTACAAAAAACTTTTAAGATAAATATTGTACCTTCTTGTGAAGATTAGGAATGAACCCATAGTGACAATGATTTGAAGATTTAAAAGGTAATTTAGGAAAAGAGACAAAGGCATTAACATTTAATAATGAAAAGAAAATAGGAAAAAAATACTAAAGACAAGCTAACTGTAAGGTTATAGCCTGGAGCATAAACTACATCCAGGAAATAGTGAAGCACCTGGTGCAAGAGCTTCATGAGAACCTGGATTTCATCAGACTTAAATGTTAAGGGAGAGAAGCAAAGACTTCCAGCTCCAAATAGTGGGCTGAGCTCATGCATTTATAGTCTTCCACAAGACACAGCAAAGGACTTTTTTTCTTTTTAAGAACAATGAAAAGAATGAGAGGTGTACCATCAGCACATAACAGATTTCAAATCATTTTCAGAGGACCCCACAAGATGAGAGAACACTGGCCAGTGAAGAAGCAGAAGAAATGGCAGAGGTAGAGGCCAGCAGCAAGGAAGAACCAGGAAAGGTTCTGGGCTTCTAGCCTCAAGTACGATAAATAGCAGCAAGAACAAACAGCTGAAAACAGGGAGGGCAATCAAATATTTGTATACAAAAGACAGGACTTTCTTACTCCCAAACAGTGTTGCTGTGAAAAAAAAATGTAACTAACAGGGGAATAGGGCTGATACTGTGGGTGTCACTACCTCCGGAGGAAAGGCCTCTCTCTACATTATGACATTTAGGGGCTACTATTCCCAGGAGAGTCACAGACATTGAAGGAAGGAAAAGTTTATATAGATGTGAGGCTCTTTTAAAATACAGTTTTTCAATTACTACTGCTTTGTTGAAAATTAAAATTAAAAAATCTCAAATCTTTCTAATTAGTTTAGAAAAAAAAAATGAAAAATCAAAAAGACTCTTTACCTCTTGTTTTCCATCCAAACTGGTAAGCAACACTGGTCGACCTATACATATATTTGCAGATTTCATTGTGTTGAGTCCAAGTTGAACAAGGGAATTCTGGAATGTTTTAGGAACTTTGTCATCTACCAAAAAAGGAAAGAAAATTATTTTCATACTATTTTATAGCTGAAGTTAATGCCTGCTTTCTTTTGAAGTAAATAAAAATCCTCTATCCACATAACCACATGAATGCACTTACCATACACTAGAGAAACCACAGTTCCAATCCTCCTTTTTTTTTAACAGAAAGACTTAAAACCAAGCCTTTTTGAGGGTCCACTGACTGACGAATGCTAACTAAAAAAAGATGTCTTATGGGGTAGGTATTAGTTTTCATCTTTTAAGACAAATAATCTCTAATTTCTTTAAAAACAAACATACCTGCAATAGGCTTTTTCGTACTTGCACAGTAATCTTTTGTACTACAGATTCTAGTTGAGATGACTACTGGTATTCAAAGACTTGAGCTGGGGAACTGGCATTTAGCTCTGGAGGGTTAAACTACATTTCTATTTCTGATCCACATGATACCAGATATTTTCCTTTTCTAATCCCAAGAATACATGGGTAAGATAATAGCACAGGTCTTATTCCTTAGGTAAGCACACACTGACTAAAATGACCATCGTTTTCAACTTTTGGCCAAGGAAGGGACCAGAATTCAGTCCAGCTGCAAACACCTCTGAAAACGATGTCCTAACATGCCCACCCTACCCCTCCACCTCCTTAAGCTCCACATTTGGTCCTCCCTCTGATTCTTCCAGCACCCTAGACTGCCAGATACTAGTATTTATCATCATAATGTACACTTGTTTTATAGTCTGACTTTCTCCTAAACCATATGCTGCTTTGGGGCACAAACTGGCTCAAATTCATCTTTGTATATCCAATGCCTAGGAGTGCATCAAATATAGAAGTTGCAATATCCACGCAATCAATGAACATAGTAGATGACTAGACAGCATTCTTCTTTTCAGCACAAAATCGATGAAACACTTACGAAATTTTAGCCTGTCATAAACTTTGTTAAAAAATTTATTATTAGACACATATACCATAATCATAGTTCTCTAATATTAGTGTTTCTTAATAATAAAAAACAGATACTTTATAATTTAAAAGGAATAAAGTCAATGAAACCAAAACCATGTCTGATTTAATTATTTTTGCCACTACAAAATAACTACCCAATACATGTATTTTCCTTCTGTCATCAGCTGAACAAATATAGAAAAACAAAGACTCTCATGCAGCTAAGATTAATACTGAACATTTATAAAATAAGCATATTTTATAATATGAGGCTGAAAAGAAATTTAACTTTGCTATGAACTTTTTTCTTTTTTAAAGATTTTATTTATTTCTGTGACAGAGACAGAGATAGAGACAGCCAGCGAGAGAGGGAACACAAGCAGGGGGAGTGGGAGAGGAAGAAGCAGGCTCATAGCGGAGGAGCCTGATGTGGGGCTCGATCCCAGAATGCCGGGATCACGCCCTGAGCCGAAGGCAGACGCCTAACCACTGTGCCACCCCAGGCGCCCCAAACTTTGCTATGAACATTATGTCTCTTACATAGTTTATTCATCAATACCGGCAAAGTATCCCTTTGGTGACCTCATAAGGTTCAGTTTCTGCCACTTCTTTCTTCCTAAACCTCAATGAATTACCCTTCCCTCATGATAAGTACCTCACAGGTGTATTCAGTCCTTGGCAAGATTCTAGGTTTTCTTCTTCACTTCCTTCCATCCTATCTTGCACATTCACCATGCACCAGGATTTGACAAATCTCAGGTCCTCTAAATACCTCCACTTCCTCCCTATGAATCACATGCTCGAATTCTCATCCACTAGCCTTATTTCCTAATACATCTCCACGCGTTCTCTTACAGCATTCAAATCTACTCAAGCTGTCCTCCACACAATTCCTTTCACCAGTCCTCATTCCTCCAATATTGTACTTTAAAAATACATCTCAATGTCCACTTTCCCCATAAATTAACTACACATTTATTGAGCACTTCATGTGCCAGATTAGTAAAGGTAATTTCAAACAACCACCCACTCTTCATTTGTTCATCCAGCATACATTTATTATGTGCCTACTACACGGCAGATAATATGTTAGGCACCAGGGATCCAAAGTGAACTGAAGCGGACAGTCCTTGGCCTCACACAGCTTATAATCTAATAGGATGAGAGAGTTATTAAACAGTCGCTGAATAACTGTGTAATTGCAAACTAAGATTAATACAATGAAAGAATGACTAAGAGTGCTGAGAGAGCCTATTATGTGGAATCTAATTTGGAAGAAACAGAGAATGCTTCTCCAAGGAAGTAATGTTTAAATTCAGATCCAAAGGAAGAGTAGGAATTAACTAAACAAAAAGGAAAAAAGGATAATTCTTGGCAAAGAGAACAGCTTGTACAGAGAAGTACTAGACAGAAGGCAGCACTGTGCATCTAAGGAAAAGAGTACGGGCAAAATGGCAGGAGACAAGAAGGGGCCACGTAAGGAAGATCAAGACCTCCCAGGGCAGTAGGCTATACCAACCAGCAGCTCATTCTCTCTCTCTCTCATAAGTAAATAAATTAAAAAGTAAATAAATAAAATATTAAAAAAAGAAAGACAAATCCAAGAAAAAATGTACAACACAATGCTATACAAAGTGTGGTCAACAAACTATTTGTTACTGGTTCATGATGGGGTAAGTACAGCAAATAAGGGTTTAGAAGCTTTTATTACAATTGGACAGAGTAATCCTACATCTGTTGAATCTAATTAAAATTTCTATTTTTAAACTTATTTTTCTAGTTATTTCTTTTTATTGTATTTTTCAACAGTGCTGAGCTGTGACATATTTTAAAAACTTTCCCTACAGAGTTTGAGTAGTATTGATCTAGAAGACACCTGAACCAAGACTCAGAAATAGTATAAATTACAAATATAAATTCTAAAATGATGAGAGTATACATGGAAAACTCTGGACACTGCATGAACTTGCCAAAGAAAGATTTATACAGAGAAAAAGAGGGTTTTAAGACTAAGAATTGAGGAACTTAAACATTTGGCAGCCAAATAGAAAATGAGCCTGCAAAGGAATCTGAAAATCTACCTACCAACAAAAGGATGGAGAAAAACTAAGATAGTTTAATGGCACATAGCCAAAAATTAAAGTTTTTTTTTTTTTTAAGATTTTATTTCTTTATTGGAGCAGAGAGAGGTGGGGGGGGGGGGGGGGGGGGGGAGAGAGAGAGAGATNAAGAAGCAGACTTCCCGCTAAGCAGGGAGCCCAATGAGGGGCTTGATTCCAGGACCCTGGGGTCATGATCTGAGCCAAAGGCAGACACTTAACTGACTAAGCCACCCAGGCACCCCCCAAAATTAAAGCGTTTTAAGAAAAAGGAAATGATAGACACTGCCAAAAATTGCTGAGAGGTCAAGTAAGGGAAGTAAAGAAAAACTGTCCATTATATTTATCAACATGGAGATGATCAGTGACCATGACAGGGACAGTTTCCATAGAATGATGGGACAGATGTCAAAACTTAAATAGGCTAAGGAGTAGGTGAGAGATGAGGAGACAGAGACTACTCCATTTACGAAACTTGGCAAAGAGGTACACCCGGCTGGCTCTGTCAGCAGAGCAGGCGACTCTTGATCTCTGGGTTTTGAGCTCAAGTCCAAGTTGGAAGATTACTTAAAAATATTTTTTTTTAAGAGTTTATTTATTTATTTGACAGGCAGCGAGAGAGGGAACACAAGCTGGGGGAGTGGGAGAGGGAGAAGCAGGCTTCCCGCTGAGCAGGGAGCCCTGATGCAGGGCTGGATCCCAGAAGGCCAGGATGGTGACCCAAGCAGAAGGCAGACACTCAATGACTGAGCCACCCAGGCACCCCTAAAAATAAAATATTAAAAAAAAAAAAAAGAAAGAAATTTGGCAATGAAAGGATGGAAGGAGAGAGGGTGGTGGTAAAAAGAAAATGTGGAACTTTTATTTTAAGATGTAAGAGAAATCAGCAGGTTTAAGTTTCAATGGGAAGAATCCAGTTGAAAAAGGGATTAAATATGCAGGACAGAACAAGTTATCCTCTGATCCCTAAATGAAACTGAAAACACTGTGTCAACTCTAAGATTGTCATTAGGGTGTGCATTAGACATAAAATTCTTGCCACCAGTTTAGCTGGTGCTCCATTTTTTTCCAAAGCTATAACACAGCTTCAACACATAAAAGCTTTACCAACTAACTTTTCAGATAAATCCGTTCTCCTAACTCAAGGGAGCTCTGATCTAGGATAAGGGCTTTAAAGTCAAGTCACTTAGTACCTGTGGAACCTGGAGCCAATCACATTAACTATTTTCCTCTGTAAAAAAGGCTTAATAATACAGTACCCATCTTTCAGGACTTCTATGAAGGTTAAATGAGATATGTATACCAACCTACTGATAACAATACTATGTAATTG
Organism: Ailuropoda melanoleuca; assembly: GCF_002007445.2. NCBI lineage: Eukaryota > Metazoa > Chordata > Mammalia > Carnivora > Ursidae > Ailuropoda > Ailuropoda melanoleuca. The sequence continues at coordinate 128,525,644 of NC_048222.1, forward strand.
GTAGCTGTTATTAAATACCAGAACCTGTGTAGAAGAAAAAACCCTAAAGCCTTTCACTCTTAGAAACACAGCGACATCTCTTAAGAAGGATGTATCCACATGTTTACCGAGTGTTTAGTCTTCTGGTATATAGATCCTATGTTCGCTAAGTTTAAGCAATTTTGCAGTTAAATATGTCGTTAATCTTAAACGAGGCAAAGTTGTTTCAAGTGCAACTAACAAATTCAAAACAATTTACAAAAGTGATGGCGTGACTTATCCACGGATAAACTGTTTCTGCCTAACTTCTCCATTGCAGGCACGGCTTCGGGTGTACAAACTTGTGTGCCACTCTCACACCTGTGCCTCGCCCAATTTTCAAAAGCCTCTGCACCTGAAGGGCGGCATCACTAAGTCTACTCTTCTCAGGTTGAGGGGCCTCAGGTCTCCCACCCACCAGAACTCTTTACCGTTTTCTAAGAAGTGGGTCACCACCAGAATCCCGGCCGCTGCCGCCGTGCCAGGCCCAACAGAAGGAGCCGAGAGCCCCGAAGGAGAGGAAGCAGAAGAGGGCGAGGTTAAACCATTCTCTGCGCTTCGGTTCAGCCGTTTCCTGTTCTTTTTGGAAGACATGATCAGAAAGCAGCCTGTAAAAGGTTACCGCAAAGCCGGCTCAACGTGCTCGTTTCTCTGGAAGAAAAACTTCCGGGGCAGAAGTCAGCGAGACTCCGCCCTGCGCCGTAATCCCCCAAGTGGAACGCAGTGGAAAGGGAGAATGGAGCACTTGCAGAACCCGCCATCTTTGAAGAAGTTGAAGAGGTTCTGACGGATTGCGTGGACACAACCGTCATTTAGATTGTAAATTCCTGAAAGACAGGATTTTTGGGGATTTCTGCCCGCCATTCCCATATCATCCCTGAATAAACGTCTGTTGACTTCAACTAGAAAAAGAAAGTGGTGGGAAAATTTCTCTCCAGCTTTTCTGGAACCGGGCAAATTCCTGAGAGGAGCTGGTGGACAGGACTTCGCGGTTACTTCGGTATAGGGCTAAAAACGAAAGAAAAAAGAAAAAAGTAATAACGTTAGCGCAACTTTGAGACGGGTGGGTGGCACTCTTCTAAAATTTACGGTAGGGACCTCAGCTCTGGAACTCAAAGGAAGGTTGATTTAGGGGCCGAGCTCCTGGTGGGACTCAGACGTGTCAATGCCGCCGCTACCGAGTGGGCGTTTTTGGCGCGCAGTGCTCTTGCAGTCCTACAGCGCAAGGCTCTTGGCAGGGCACCGCGAAGCTTCGAACGGTCGGGGTTGCAGGTTGTACCCCCATGCCGGAGCAGAGGAGCTGCGGGGAGAGCTGGACAGATTCGGGGGCGTCTCGGTACGGCTGGCGCAACGCGGCGCACTGGACCACCTGGACGCCGCCTCATTCCAGAGGGGCTTGCAGGGCAAGTGTGCCTGGTCCGAGGGGTTCCCCGGCTCCTGAGCCTTTCTGATGAAGTAACCGGGCCCGCATGCACCTGACACGCTCTCCGCCAATCAAGTACCGAGCCCTAGCGAGAGAAGGCAGCCCTGACCCACCAATTTCCCCCTTTTCGTTCTTGTGCCCTTTGTTGGGAGGTTTCTGAAGCAGTTGGGTGAAATGGTAACTATCCCGGACTTTGAGATCGGCAGCCCTCGTTTCTGATAAACTTTCTAGTGTGTGACCTTCGGCAAGTTCTGTAAACTACCATTTCCCTTTCCGTAAATCCGGTTAGTAACGCAGAGGATTGCTGAGGGTTAAGTTGAGTAATGCATATGATGTGCTTAGCATGGTCTCTGCCATTCACGCTCAGTAGTGTGAATATTATTTCATTATTATTTACTACCGTTTACCGGGCCTTAGTTCTGCGGGGCACTTTGCCCGAGACAAAACTATACAAGTAGTGGACAATGAGTGGACCAGAGAGGTTCTAAGGGGTCACTCTCGTACACAAATTGGGTCAGGCTGATGCATCAAGAACTAGAGTTTGCTTCTACTTACAGAGCAACAAGTCTTTTATGATGAACCAGGGAGGGTAGTGGGCGGTTACAGTCTTTACTAAGAAAACTCTCCACTCTCCTTGAAGTAAGTCTAAAGATAGGAAAGAAAGCTTGGCTGGAGGAGCCTTCGCTTTAAGAGAAGCCCGTGATTTGGTTGGGAGTTTTTCAGACTGCCCCCGATGGTTCTTCCATTCCAATTGAAGGCCTAGCACGGAAATTCAGCCATGGTAAGATCCTCTCACTCTGAAAGGAAACTTCGGATAATCTTTATCCTTTTGAGCAATATGGCAAGTGAACATCTATGTAAATATAATTGAGCTAGTTATTTCATACATTAATCATTCTCCTTTCCAAACTACTTATCTCTTCACCGCATTTTCTCCCCTACTTATGAATAATTGCTGACTCAGCAGTAGGAGAATCAAATCAATGTTCATCCTCTAATATATCCACTTATGTGTGGAAAGATACAGGTATTTATCGCACACACTTATCAGTGGCCAGGTGGTTAAAGCACTTCTTAGTCAAAAAGGCAAAGCATGAGGGTTGGGTTTAGAGTCACGCATCCCTGTTTCAAGCCCCAGGCTCTGACAGGTGCTTAGCCAGGCATTAAGCAAACCACCGCTAAAAATGTTTGCCTCTTCGGTTGCTTAATGTCAACCTTAATTACTGGATGCCTGTGGTGATCAAAGATAAATTAGAGGAAGCTATAATATGTGTAGTGCTATATACTTTATAGTTTTTTAATAAAACAGTCTATTGCATTTATGAGTTCCTATTGCTAGACACTTTTAAGAACTTTACAAATATTCATTTAATCCTCATAACTGAGGTAGATACCGTTACCTTTATTTTAAAGATGATGGTACTGAGGCACAGAGAGATTAAGTAACTTGCATTGACTCTGGAATCTGTTCTTAATGCATTATGCTGCCTCTAAGCTAGAGCAAAGTTTGTTATGAAGTCACACTAGCTTTTTCACTTGATTAGAATGATTAGGGAGGATATGGGAACTTTCTGGCATGATAGAAATGTTTTGTAATCTATTGGAGTGTGTTACGCAGGTGTATGCATATGTCAGAACGCATTAAATGTACACTTAAGATTTATGCACTTCACTTTATGTAATTTTACATCAATTTTAAAAAGATTTAAATCAGGGAAAGAGGTGGGTGAGAAGGATCTGACTCCATAGCCCCAAATCAAGAAGCTTTTATGAAAGGCTCCCATGTGTTTGTCACTGTCTTAGACTCACTGCCTTTTAAAGAGGTAGAGAACACGGTCCTTCACAGGGAGTCACTGCACAGCTGGAGAAGAGGAGGAAAAGAAATTGAACCATTAAATAATCAAGCCTCCCCACCACCACAAAGGCACGCAATTTGCAAGATTATTGTGAAGATTAAGCGAGGTGATGGATGGAGAAAGTAATCTGAGAAGTTTTTCTAAGACTATTCTTCACCCATAAGTAAGAGGCAATAATACTTGCCTTTCAGGTTGTTTAGAACTTAATGAGATAATATATGTAGAGTGTCTGGAACTTAGTAGGGACCAAATGTTAGCATCTTTACTTCTGGCTCAATCTTAAGTAATAAAATAAGAGAACTTACAGAAGCCAAAAACAGAAAAATCTACATTCATCTTGGTATTTAATAAAAAAAAAATTAGAAATAATCTAAATATCCAGGAGTGGGGGGCTGGTTAAGTAGCTTTTGGCATACCTGAGGAAAATTATGCAGTCATTAAACACTTATGTTCATTACAAAATTTTGTTAACCTAGCAAAATGTTTATTATTAGTAAAAGATACGCTTAAATTATATCTGGTGTGATGTCAATTCCAAAATTATATTCATGGAAAAATGTCAAAATTTAAATTTTTATCTCTGCATGCTAGTAAGATGAAGTTTTGATTTCTTCATTATATTTTCAGCTTTTTTTCTAGGACTGGTATACATTATTTAAAAACAAAGTTAGAATTTTAACCACATTGAAATTTATAAGCCAGAAAAATTATGACAGAACTCTTGAAGTGTGAGAAGCCCATAATAGTCATTTATAAAGATTAAGGCTATTAAAAGGAACAGCATTGAAATGGTATTCTATTTTGTTTAAATCAAGTTTTTTTTGTTCATTCTACAAATATTGAGCACCTCTTTAAAAGGCAGTGGGTCTAATACAGTGATAAACACATGTGCCAAGCATTGTGTCAGGTGGTATGAATATACTGACTTACTAATTACAATAAAACATGGTAGTTCCCATGCTGCTGAAGTGAACAGAGAATTTTGGGATTTCCCCCTCCCTCACCCCTCCCTGGCTAACTACTAAGTGAGGTGGATGTTTTAGGATGGCTTTTTGGAAGAGGTAACACCTGAGATGAGTTTATTTCTTCTATTCCTTTCACTGGAAAATGTTTACAGGTTTTTATCCTCATCTTCATTTTAGCTGCAGTACAGCAGTGGAGATCAGAAGGTAGGATAGCGGTGTGGCTGCACATTCCCATCCTCCAAAGCCGATTTATTGCCCCTGCTGCTTCCCTGGGTTTCTGCTTTCACCATGCAGAATCGGATTCATCCACGCTGACACTGTGGCTGGGAGAGGGACCCAGCAGATTACCAGGATATGCTACACATCAAGTAGGAGTTGCAGGTCAGTTTCAAACTAACAATGAAATTAACCTTTTAAAGGTTCACCCAGTTTTTTTCTTACAGCTAAGTGATAGATTATTCATGTGTAATGAATAGCTTGATTAAATGTTTATCGGGATTATTAAGGAGTGCTTTAAATAGATGAAGTTTGCCTTATGAATCAGCAGAGGGCAGCACAGAGTACAGTTTTGTGTTTAGTTTTCCAGAGTATACCTTGGAACATTTTTACTTAGGTATTTGAACTTCAGTACTCAAGTGGTAGCACTGAATTGGGATCAGGGAGTAAATCGTTATGGTAAAACACGTTAGTACTAATTATGTGAATGTGTAAAATAAAAGATAACTTTTAGGTTAAATTTAAGGTAGAGCAAAGCAGATTTTTGATTTGGACATTACTTCTTAAAGATATTTACATTAAGTTACAATGCCAAACAGTTGTTTTAAGATAGCATTATTTAAGTATATTACGGACTTTTCAAGCCACTGATTAACTTCAAATACATGGTCTTGAGAGATTTGCTGTAGGTTAAGACAAGAGTTCTCAAATTGGAGCGTGCATCAAAATGACCTGGAGGGCTTGCTGAAAACACACTGCTGGGCCCCACATCTAGGAGTTTCTGATTCAGTTGGTGTGTGTTGCCAGAAAATTTGCATTTCTAATAAGCTCTCTGCTGCTATTGCTAATGTTAATGCTGGTCCCTGGACCATCCTTTGAGAACCAGGGTTAAGAAAATTCTTAGACTTCCAGAAAACTTGAAATAGTAAAGACTCCTTATGACTTAAATGAAAGCAGTATTATATATAAGCTAGTAATTTAATAATTTTATTTGCCTTCATATAATTTACAAGCGTTTTTAAAGGTAGTTTGCACCTTTAAGGTTAAAAAAGAGTTGTTCAAGGATGTCTAATGTTTTCTCCATCCATGATCTCACTCTCTTGTAACAATTAGAGGCATTTAGAAATTTCCATTCAGCTCTACTTCAAAAGACTACTTGGTAATTTGATAGCACCCTCACACTTCATTAGAAAGTCATGCAGTTCATTGGTATGGACTTTTAAATTAGACTTTTAAATACAGTTATTATTACAGAATTAGTAATATTTGCATAATACTGTGAAGCACTTGTTTATAACTAAATACTATAGTATGTATTGTAGTTAAGATATACCATAGGAGTTCAGGCAATGAGAGATCTGGAACTTGAACAGTCTTGAAATATAACTAGAATGTGAAGTGGCTATTAGGGGTGGCAATGAAATCATGTAAGAAATTGTTCTGTAAAGATATAGTGTTTTTTAGGTGAAGGGAAAATAAATGACATTTATTGTTATAAGTAGCAGAAAGTAGGTGTGGCTGGTGAACATTACCACCGCAGAATATACCACTTTGGCATATTGATTATTTTGAGCTCCAGAAACACTAGATACAGGAAGCGTCCTTCCCTTTTTTACCTAAAAGCAGGGCATAAATTTTTTGTATCAGGAAGAGGAGACATTCTCTTAGAAGATGGGGAGTTGACACCAAGAGGAGTCTGTACAAATAAACCTTATTAAAATAACCCTTGTATTCCATTAATTTCCCCTTTATATGTTCTAGTCATTTTCCCACCATTTACCTCCCTTATCCCAAACCCCTTTTTCTTCTGTCATGTCCCCATTATGTATTGCTCTTTGTTAAAATGGTATGTATGTTCCTGGGTTTGGTGACAACCCAACCACTTTTTTGGGATTTTAAACTTCTTTTAATCAAGCCTTCCATCACCACCCCAAGCCATGTAAATATAATAAATATATGTACTTTTTTTTTTCCATTAATCTGTCTTCTGTCAGTTCCGTTCACAGCCCTAGACACAGAAACTAAGTGAGTCAAGGAAAAGTCTTTCCTTCCCTACACTGGAATGGAGTGAGCTATGCCTTTGTTATTCTTCTTTAAACACAGCAAGCTTGTGTCTGCCTCAGAGCTTTCACACCTGTTGGCTCCTCTTCCTGTAGTGCTCATTCCCAGGGCTTTGTTTATCTAGCTCTTCAGCTCTAAAGTTCCTGCTCCAACATCTTTTCAAAAGTCTCCTGACCTTCCTGTCTAAAATACAGCCCTCCTGCATGCCAATCCCATCATTCATGGTCCCTTTATCCAGGTCTGTTTTTCCATATAGCACCCACCACAATCTGAAATTATATCATGTACTTAATTTCCCCCACAATAATATAAACTCCATGAAGGCAGGTATTTTATTTGTCTTTTCCACCACTGTGTTTTCAGGTTAAAGACAGTGTCTGGCATAAAGTAGATACTCAGTAAATATTTCTTGAATGATTAGATAGCTCTTCAAGTGAAAACTCAAGTCCCCAGCGAACACAATTATGTGGGGAAAGGACACTGCTGCACAGTGAGAATACCAGCTCAGAATCCAGACAGACAGTTTTAGGGCTGTGTGAACTTGGGCACTCAAAATGATACCACTCACACGATTATTGTGAAGAATACCTGAGATAATGCACATAAAGCGCTTAGCACAGTACCTGACTAATCGTAATATAATAATAATCTCTGTTTAATTTCTGATCTTTGTGTTCATTTACCTTTGAAGTTGTGACCAGCAGGGGTCGCTCACATTGTGCTTTAGCGGTGCTGGTTTTGTCTTTGAAATAAATATTTTGCTCGTGTTTATAATTCATTAGGGAAAATTGCAATTGGAGTAATCACAAATTATTAAAATTTAAGAGGTTTCTTTGGCATTTATTTGGCATTCTAATCCTTATAAAGTCCAATTAAATTATAGTTTATGTTTTCTAATGGAAGCCAACGTTAATGTTAATTATATCTCACTTAGTGGTTTTCCTTCTTTTTTTTTTAAACACTAAAATGTGGAGTTTTCATTTCAGAGAAGTTTGTCTTTCCTTGTATTATATATACCTATCCCTTTCTGTATTTTATTTCTACATAGCATTGTCACCTCATGTTCTATATAATTTGTTTTCTATTTGTTACCTTCTCATACACACACCAGAATGTGAGCCCACTGAGGGTAGGAAATTTTGTTTTGTTTACCACTCTATCCCTAGCACCTAGAAAAATGCCTGACACATACAGGGCTCAATTAATATATGGAGAACCCATATGTATTATATATGAACCTAATTAATATTGAAAGGATGAAAAGGTATGTAGAAAATATCTTTTTAATAATATTTCCTCACATTATGTAAATATAAATACTTTTAAATTATAGCATTTTAAGGCATTAACACAAATCATTAAGGTGTCATTTATATTTTTGACCCAGGATTGTCAAAAAACAAATAAACCTTATTTATTTAAGTCCCTAACATCTAGCCAAATGTGTAGTATGCTTGGCAATGTGTATATTGAATGAATAAATAAAAGGATTAAAACTTAGGACATATATAAAATAAACAATTATCCCAAAGCAATATATTGGTATGTTATAAAGTGATATACACATGTGTTAAAAAAAAAATGTAAGTGGGGGCGCCTGGGTAGCGCAGTCGTTAAGCGTCTGCCTTCGGCTCAGGGTGTGATCCCGGCGTTATGAGATCGAGCCCCACATCAGGCTCCTCGGCTGTGAGCCTGCTTCTTCCTCTCCCACTCCTCCTGCTTGTGTTCCTCTCTCGCTGGCTGTCTCTCTCTCTGTCAAATAAATAAATAAAATCTTTAGAAAAAAAAAAAATGTAAGTGGCTTCAGGGAGATCCTGAACTGAATATTGAGATATTTGAGACTTAGATCATCAGGGGCACAACCCATGTTCTATACATGGCGATTCAAGGAATAAAAATGAGAATGGCAAAGTCACTTCATTTATTCAATAAATATTTTTAAGCACTTAAGATTTGACATTAAAATAAATGCTACAGAAGGATAGAAAGATTAATTTATTTAACTATGTACCATCAGGAATAGAAGATCTAGAGAAGACGCTTATGCAACTGATTATGCTACAACTTAGCATATGTTAGAACCATCATCAGTATTCCAAGTTGCTAAAATAACCTGAATAACTGAGCAGTCAGTTTATTGCTGGAGAGATTTTAAAAGCGTTCATAGGTGAGGTGGTAATTGAACTAGGCCTTCCAGGATGGGTACGATATTGATGACCACAGATAGGAGTATGGGAGGAGTCTAAGGTGAATGAAATTAATATTTCTCAATTATCTTTTACTTTTCCCCCAGCAGGAGCTGTATTTGATGAAAATACTAGAAAAGTATTGGTTGTACAAGATCGAAATAAAGTAAGTTTCTTCTGCTTTTTAAAAAAAATGTTTTTAATTTTAGTATAATTAACCTACAGTGTTGTATTAGTTTTAGCTGCGCAGTATAGTGATTCAGCAATTTTGTATTTACTCAGCGCTCATCACAGTAAATGTACTCTTAATTGCCTTCCTCTGTTTCACCCGTCCCCGCACCTCCCTCCCCTCCAGTAACCACCAGTTTATTCTCTATAGTTACAAGTCTTTTGTTTTGTTTGCCTCTTTTTTCTTCAATCATTTGTTTTAAGTTGCTTCTGCTTTGTAAATTGCTTTCTAAATGTTCAGTTCTCTCTAGAGAAAAATAAAATACAGAAACTTTGATATGCTCAAGGAATTACAGAAAGATATTTTAAAAGTTCTTTGTAAGCAGTTATGGATCATTAGGATATTTATTTAATTCCAAAAATACCTATGGAGGCCTTGAAAATGTCAGGATAAGCTCATGTTGCTCACTGTTATATTATGGCTACAGAAAAATTATAAATGGCTGTATTTAAGTGGGAAGACAACTGTGTTTCTCACAGACTGTCAAGATATTCTTCCATTGATTCAGCATTCATTAAGCTCCCATTGTGAACCAAGTGCTGAGATACAAAGATTATTAAAACAGTTTCTCTGATGCCCTGAAGCTTACTACCTATTTAGGAAAGTAGTCATACAACAGATGGTAACAATCACTTTGCCTTTAAAAAATCCCTGAAGACTTCTGAGAGGAGGTGACATTCAAACTGGGTCTTGAAGAATGAATAGGAGCATACTGGGCCAAAAAGAAAAAAAAAGAAAACATGGCAGGAGGAGTGGGGGGAGAGAAAAACAGAAAATTAAAATGGCACATAAAAAGGCGCAGAGAGTTTTATAAAGGGGGCTAACGTGATATCTTAGCTTGTTCGAGCTACTATAACAAAAATACCATAGACTGGGTGGCTTAAACAACAAACATTTATTTCTTAGGTTTCTGGAGACTGAGCCAAGATCAAGATGCTGCCAGATTCAGTGCTGGTTGTTCCCTCTTCCCAGTTCATAGACGTTCATCTTCTCACTGTGTCCTCACATGGCAGAAGGGACAACAGTTCTCTCTTGGGTCTCTTTTATAAGAACACTATTCCCTTTCTTGAGCTCTCCACTGTCGTGACATAATCACCTCCCACAGGCCTCACCTCATGATATCACACTGGGGATTAGGATTTCAACATGTGAATTTGGAGGTACATAAACATCTAGTCCATTCCACATAGTATAGAAATAATGGTTAAAAAGTTCATTGTGGCTAGGAGTAGAGGGAGTGGTAAAATACTTGACTTGAGTGGTAGATTAAGAACAGAATGTAAAGAGCCTTGTACAACAAAGTATGTCTAGGCAACTAGAAGCAACAAAGATTTTTAAGAGAAGTACCATGATTAGCATCAGATGTTTTCATGCTTAGGACTGAAAGTGAAAGAGAATAATTATTTTGATACTTTCTGAGACTTAAGTAATATTGAAGGACAGAGTCAAACATTTTTCCCCATTATGTATGTTTTTAAATTTTAAACTAAATATTTGTAAGGATATCTGAAAGTATAACACATTTCTCAGAAATGCTATCTAAAAGAATTCTCATAGTTATAAGGAATTTTCAAAGTTTTAGTTAAGGCAGGATCTCTGACTCAAACTAATATTTATTGTCAAATATTTTGAGTACCTAAAGTAGTATTGTGCCTAGCCTTCAAGAAATTTTCCTATTTATTGTTTATATTAACATATACTGTTAATAGTTTCAGAGGTAAAACAGTGATTCATCAGTTGCATACAACACCCAATGCTCGTTACTTAAGTGCCTTCCACAATGCCATCACCCAGTTACTCCATCCCCCCACCCACCTCCCCTCCAGCAACCCTCAGTTTGTTTCCTATAGTTAAGAGTCTCTTAGGATTTGTCTCCCTCTCTGATTTTGTCTTGTTTTATTTTTCCTTCCCTTCCGCTATGTTCATCTGTTTTGTTTCTTAAATGTCACATATGAGTGAAATCCACATGAGTGAAATGGCAAGATTTCATTCTTTTTGATGGCTGAGTGATACATATACCACATCATCTTTATCCATTCATCTGTTCATGGACATCTGGGCCCTTTCCATAGTTTGGCTATTGTGCTGTTATAAATGTTGGGATGCATGTGCCCCTTCGAATCACTATGTTTGTATCCTTTGGGTAAATACCTAGTAGTGCACTTGTTGGGTCATAGCGTAGCTTTATTTTTAACTTTTTGAGGAACCTCCATACTGTTTTCTAGAGTGGCTGCACCAGTTTGTATTTCCACCAGCAATGCAAGAGGGTTCCACTTTCTCTATATCCTCACCAACATTTGTTGTTTCCTGAGTTTTTTATTTTAACCATTCTGACCTATGTGAGGTGGTATCTCACTGTGGTTTTGATTTGTATTTCCCTGATGCCAAGTGATGTGGAGCATTTTTTTCATGTGTCTGTTGGATTTGAATGTCTTCTTTGGAGAAATTTCTGTGCATGTCTTCTGCCTATTTCTTGACTGAATTTTTTGTTTTTTTGGGTGTTGATAAGTTCTTTAGAGATTTTGGATAGTAGCCCTTTATCTGATATGTCATTTGCAAATATCTTCTCCCATTCTGTTGGCTGTCTTCTGGTTTTGTTGACTGTTTCCTTTGCTGTGCAAAAGCTTTTATCTTGATGAAGTCCCGATAGTTCATTTTTGCTTTTGTTTCCCTTGTCTTTGGATACGTATCTAGCAAGAAGTTGCTGTAGGATTTTGATGGATTCCTGTCTCACAGTTAGGTCTTTCATCCATGTTGAGTCTATTTTTGTATAAGTGTAAGGAAATGGTCCAGTTTCATTCTTCTGCATGTGGCTGTCCAGTTTTCCCAACACCATTTGTTGAAGAAACTGTCTTTTTTCCATTGGATATTCTTTCCTGCTTTGTCAATGATTAGTTCACCATACAGTTGAGGGTCCATTTCTGGGTTCTCTATTCTGTTCCATTGATCAATTTGTCTGTGCCAGTACCATGCTGTCTTGTTGATTACAGCTTTGCAATACAGCTCGAAGCCTGGAATTGTGATGCCTCCAACTTTGGTTTTCTTTTTCAATATTCCTTTGTCTATTCATAGTCTTGTCTGGTTCCATAGAAATTTTAGGATTGTTTGTTCCAGCTCTATGAGAATTGCTGATGGTATTTTGATAGGAATTGCATTGAATGTGGAGATTGCTTTGGGTAGTATAGACATTTTAACAATATTTATTCTTCCAATCCATGAGCATGGAATGTTTTTCCATTTCTTTGTGTCTTCCTCAATTTATTTCATAAGTGTTCTATACTTTTCGGAATACAGATGGTTACCTCTTTGGTTAGGTTTATTCCTAGGTATCTTATGATTTTTTTGATGCAGTTGTAAATGGGATTGATTCTCTTTCTTCTGCCTCATCGTTAGTATATAGAAGTGCGACTGACTTCTGTGCACTGATTTTATATCCTGTGACTTTGCTGAATTCCTCTATCAATTCTAGCAATTTTTTAGTGAAGTCTTTCAGGTTTTCTCCTTAGGGTATCATGTTGTCTGCTTAGAGTGAGAGTTTGACTTCTTCTTTGCTGATTTGGATGCTTTTATTTCTTTTTGTTGTCTGATTGCTGAGGCTAGGACTTCCAGTACTATGTTAAACAGCGGTGGTGTGACTGGACATCCCTGTCATCTTCCTGACCTTTGGGGGAAAGCTCCCAGTTTTTCCCTGTTGAGGATGAAATTTGCTGTGGGTTTTCATATATGGCTTATATGATATTGGGGTGTGTTCCATCTATCCTTACAAGGTGGAGAGTTTTTATCAAGAAAATACGCTATATTTGTCAGATGCTTTTTCTGCATCTATTGAGAGGATAGTAAGGTTCTTAACCTTTCTTTTATTAACGTAGTGTATCACATTGATTTATGGCTGTTGAACCACCCTTGCAGCCCAGGAATAAATCCCACTTGGTTGTGGTGAATAATCCTTTTAATGTCCTGTTGGATCCTATTAGCTAGTATCTTGGTGAGTATTTTGGCATCTATGTTCATCAGTGCTATTGGTCTGTAATTCTCCTTTTTGATGGGGTCTTTGTCTGGTTTTGGGATCAAGGTAATGCTGGCCTCATAGAAAGAGTTTGGAAGTTTTCCTTCCATTTCTATTTTTTGGAACAGTTTCAGAGGAATGGCTATTAATTCTTCTTTGGTAAGCCTCCACTTAGAGGCCATCTGGCCCTGGACTCTTGTTTGTTGGGAGATTTTTGATTACTGATTCAATTTCTTTTCTGCTTATGAGTCTGTTCATATTTTCTATTTCTTTTTCAGTTTTGGTAGTTTATATATTTCTAGGAATGCATCCATTTCTTCCAGATTGCCTAATTTGTTGACATATAATTGCTCATAATATTCTCTTATAATTGTTCGCATTTCTTTGATGTTGATTGTGATCTCTCCTCTTTCATTCATGATTTTTTTTATTTGGACTCTTTCTCTCTTCTTTTTGATAAGTCTGGCCTGAAGTCTATCGATCTTATTAACTCTTTCAAAGAGTTAATCAGCTCCTAGTTTCATTGATCGCTCTACTGTTTTTTTGATTTCATTGATTTCTGCTCTAATCTTTATTATTTCTCTTCTCCTGCTGGATTTAGGCTTTATTTGCTGTTCTTTTTCCAGCATCTTTAGGTATAAGGTTAGGGTGTGTATTTGAGACTTCTCTTGTTTCTTGAGAAAGGCTTGTATACTTCTCTCTTAGGACCGCCTTTGCTGCATCCCAGAGGTTCTGAGCTGTCATGTTTCTATTGTCATTTGTTTCCATGTATTTTTTTAATCCTTCAATTTCTTGGTTGACCCATTCATTCTATAGTAGGATGCTCTATATCCTCCATGTATTTGTGTTTCTTCCAAATTTTCTCTTGTGATTGAATTCAAGTTTTAAAGCATTGTGGTCTAAAATATGAATGGTATAATCTCAGTCTTTTTATACTGTTTGAGACCTGATTTGTGACCCAGTATGTCATCTATTCTGCAGAATGTTCCATGTGCCCTCAAGAAGAATGTGTATTCTGTTGCTTTAGATGGAATGCTCTGAATATATCTGTGAAGTACATCTGGTCCTTTATTCAAAGCCCTTGTTTCCTTGTTGATTGTCTATGATCTGTCCCTTGCTGTGAGTGGGGTGTTAAAAGTCCCCTACTATTATTATATTATTATCGATGTGTTTCTTTAATTTTGTTATTAATTGGTTTATATATTTGGCTGCTCCCAAATTAGGGGCGTAAATATTCATAATTGTTAGATCTTCTTGTTGGATAGACCCTTTATTATGATATGGTGCCCTTCTTCATCTCTTATTTGGTCTTTGGTTTAAAATCTTGTTTGATATAAGGATTACTACTCCAGCTTTCTTTTGATGTCCGTTAACATGATAACTGGTTCTCCACCCCCTCACTTTCAATCTGGAGGTGTCTTTGAGTCTAGAATGAGTTTCTTGTAGACGGTATATCAATGGGTCTTGTTTTTTTATCCAATCTGATACCTTATATCTTTTGATTGGAGCATTTAGTCCATTTACATTCAGAGTAATTACTGAAAGATATGAATTTACAGCCATTGTATTACCTGTAAAGTTGCTGTTTCTGTAGTTTCTCTTTGTTCCTTTCTGGTTATTTTTCCCTTAGGTCTCTCTCTTTGCTCAAAGGAACCCCTTTAATATTTCTTGCAGAGCTGATTTAGTGTTCACGAATTTCTTTAGTTTTTGTTTGTCCTGGAAATTCTTTGTCTCTCTTTCTATTCCGAATGACAGCCTTGCTGGATAAAGTTTTCTTGGCTGCATGTTTTTCCCATTTAGCACCTTGAGTATGTCATGCTTGTCCTTTCTGGCCTGCCAGGTCTCTATGGACAGGTCTGCTGCCAGCCTTATGTTTCTGCACTTATAGGTTAAGGACCTCTTGTCCTGAGCTGCTTTCAGGATTTTCCCTTCATCTCTGAAATATGCAGGCTTCACTATTATATGTAATGGTGTTGACCTATTTTTGTTGATATTTGAGGGGGGTTCTCTGTGCTTCCTGGACTTGAATGCCTGTTTCCTTCACCAGATTAGGAAGTTCTCAGCAATAATTTGTTCAAACAACCTTCTGCCTCTCTTTCTCTCTCTTCATCTTCTTGGACCCCTGTTATCCAGATATCATTCCTCATTATGGTGTCACTGATTTCTCCAAGTCTCCCTTCATGACCCAGTAGTTGTTTTTCTCTTTTTCTTACCTTTCTTATTTTCCATCATTTTGTCTTCTATATCACTGACTCTCTCTTCCGCCTCATTTATCCTCCCTGTTAGAGCTTCCATTTGTGACTGCATCTCCATAATAGCATTTTGAATTTTGGCCTGATAAGATTTTAGTTATTTTATTTCTACAATAAGAGAGTATCTAGTTCTTCTATGCTTTTTTCAAGCCTAGCTAGTATCTTTATAATTGTTGTTTTGGATTCTAGTTATCGCATCTTACTTATATCTGTATTGGTTAAATCCCTGGCAGTGAGTACTACCTCCTTTCTTTTGGGGTGAGTTTCTCCCTCTGTCATGATGTCCAGAAAAGATTAGAAGAAAGAGAAAAGACAAAAATAACAATACCAGAAAAATACAAACAAAACAAACCAGAAGAAAACAAAAACAAAACAAAATAAAAAAATCAAACAAAAAGTAAAGCAGAACAAAACACTAAACTAGATCCTGGGTGTATTTTGGTCTGTTTGTTAAACTAGATCCCAAAATAGGAAAGAAGGAAAACTTATATATATACCAAAACAAAATAAAATACAATGAGAGGAAACCAAAAATTAAAAATGTACATAATGTATATATAAAAACAAAAATTTAAAAATAATAAGAATTGAAAAAATAAAATAGCTGAAAAAAAATAAAACTGAAAGACTAAAGAATAATTTAAAAATCCCAAATGCTAATACTGTTTTCCCCAAGAGCTGAAGTTTTGCAGTTCTCTCTGTAAACTTGGTGCTAGCTAGTTGTTCCTGCTGGTCTTCTGGGGGAGATGCCTGTTGCACTGATTCTCAAGTGTCTTTGCCCTTGTGGAATTGTGCCTCCCTTGCCAGGGGACCGGGCTCAATGCAAACAGCTCCAGATTCCACTATATGGCGCTGTTTTGCTCCCTGACGGCTTTCAGCTGAGATGGGGAGATGAAAATGGTGGCACCCTGCTCTCTAGCCCCAGAGCTTAAAGTTCACGCTCCCCACCCTTCAGTGAGCCCTCACAGAAAAGCAATCACTCTTGTCTCACTGGTTTCCATCTGAATTTTGTATTCACCTGGTCTGTGACTGAGCATTTTTATCTCGGGCATGCAGCCCAGTTTCCAGTCTCCAAACTTTATGGACTCCTGTGGCGCAAACCCACGCCATTCCTCCTGGGAGAGGATGGGGCCTCCCCACACTTCTGCCTTTTGATGGGCCCTGCCTGGAGAGTGGTTGCAAGACTGTGCAGTGTTTCGCAGGTTAGGGCAACACCAAGCAGAAAGCTGGTGCCTAGACTCCCTGTCCTCAACCGGTTTCCCTACTCCAATGCCTGAGAACTCTGCCACACTCAGGCACCCCAAACTTCTTGTGAAACCGGGGATCCTGAGACCACACTATCCACCTGGGATTCTGCCCCACTTTGCCACCTGAGCACCTTGAAGCCAGGGACATCCGCCACTGTGGCGGACTTCTAAAAATTCTGATTTTGCACTCTGCCACTTATAATAGTTTGTGGTACCCTTCTTAAGCAAGCTCCTTCCCCTCCTCTGTGTCTTCCAATATATCACCCCAGATTCACATCTCTGCACCTCCTACCTTCCATAACAGTGCTTGCTTTTCTGTTTATAGAATTGTAGCAATTCTTTCCTCTGATCTCAGATTTATTTCACAAGTGTTCAGAATGATTTGATAACTCTCTAGTTAAATTCCGGGGACCAGACAAAATTAGAGTCTCCTACCCCTCTGTCATCTTAACTCCTCCCTCTCTTCAATAATTTTTATATTTGATTGGACCATTTGATGGGAATGACTGGAGAGTAGGAAGCATGATTGAGTGGTACAAGTGGGGCCTCATTTTAAGGGGGCTGGAGAGCCTGTCAGAGGAGTTTAGATTTGTGACATGGAACTAGTAACTCTTCAAGATTGTGATTGAGGTCGCAAAGTAATGAAGAAGATATATGGCAAGTATTAAATTAATAGCAATATGCAAATAGATAACTATGTGCTAAATGAGAGAAATTTGGTATAAACAAAATGGACTTGGGAGTCAGGCTGACCTGAGTTCCAATCCCTAGGTCACTTCTATCTTGGCTAGGTCTCTGAACCTTAGTTTCCTCTTCTTAAAATCTATATAATAATACCTTTCTCAGGGCACCTGGATGGCATAGTTGGTTAAGCGTCTGCCTTCGGCTCAGATCATGGTCCCAGTGTCCTTGGATCAAGTCCCACATCGGGCTCCCTGCTCAGTGGAGAGCCTGCTTCTCCCTCTCCCTCTGCTGCTCCCCCTGCTCATGCTCTGTCTCTCTCTGTCAAATAAATAAAATCTTTAAAAAAAAATAATACCTTTCTCATAGAAGGGATCCATCAGCTGTCTTTTCAAACTGAATCCATACATACTTGAAATACACAGAAGTATAACACAAGAAATGTATAGCAATGTAAATCAGTGCTGGGTAGAATTACCTTCATTACAATTTCACTGCTTTGTGCTCTCATTTATATCAGTTTATGTGAATACACAACAGAATGATGTGCACTATATTTGTTTTTTTAAATTTGTATAACAAAAAGCCAGGAAAGTTTTTTTTTCTTGCTAAGAATAATGTGATTAATAAGTAATGATGTCTATTTTCAGAAATATCTAATTACTGGAAGAGATGCAGAGTCCTATTTAATTACTTAACCTCTGCCCTAGGTCTATAATACCTTAATATTTCCAGTGCTCACCTAAATTGTACAATGACATTTCTGTTTTTCTGAACATTTTACTGTATATAACTTACAAAAGTTTTACTATCGCTTATAAAAGTTTTTTTTTAAGTTTTAGTCACCCAGTGCTCATAAAGACAAGTGCATTCCTTAATCCCCGTCACCTGTTTCATCCATCCCCCCACATGCCTCCCCTCTGATAACCACCACTTTGTTCTCTATAGTTCAGAATGTTTCTTGGTTTGTCATTCTCTCTCTCTTTTCCCTTTGCTCATTTGTTTCATTTATTAAATTCCCTAAATAAGTGAAATCATTTGGTGTTTCTTTCTCTTATTTCACTTAGCATTTTAGTACCTTGCTCGATTTATATTGTTGCAAATGGCAAGATTTCACTCTTTTTTATGGCTGAATAATATTCCTCTGTGTGTGTGTGTGTGCGCGTGTGTACACACCACGTCTTCCTTATCCATTCATCATCAGTTGATGGACGCTTCAGCTGCTTCCATATCTTGACCATTGTAAACAGTGCTGCTATAAACATCAGGGTGCATGAATCCCTTGGAATTAGTGTTTTGTATTTCTTGGATAAAAATCCAGTAGTGTGGGGTGCCTGGGTGGTACAGCGGTTGAGCGTCTGCCTTCGGCTCAGGGCGTGATCCCGGCGTTGTGGGATCGAGCCCCACATCAGGCTCCTCTGCTGTGAGCCTGCTTCTTCCTCTCCCACTCCCCCTGCTTGTGTTCCCTCTCTCGCTGGCTGTCTCTATCTCTGTTGAATAAATAAATAAAATCTTTAAAAAGAAAAAAAAATCCAGTAGTGTGATTGCTAGATCATAGGGTACTTCTATTTTTAACTTTTCGAGGAATCTCGAAATCTATTTTCCAGAGTGGCTGCACCAGCTTGCATTCCCACGAACAGTGCAAGAGCGTTCCTTATTCTACATATCATTGCCAACACCTGTTGCTTCTTGTGTTTTTAATTTTAGCCATTCTGACACGTGTGAGGTAATAGTTCATTGTAGTTTTGATTCGCATTTTCTTGTAGATAAATGGAGATAAGCATCTTTTAACATATCTGTTGGTCATCTGTATGTCTTCTTTGGAAAAACATCTGTTCATGTCTTATTTTTTAATTAGATTATTTGTTTTTTGGGTAGTGAGTTTTATAAGCTCTTTGCATATTTTGGATACTAACCCTTCCTTGGTACGTCATTTGCATTATGTCCTACCATTCCCTAGGTCGCCTTTTAGTTTTGTTGTTTCCTTCTCTGTGCAGTTTTTTATTTTGGTGAAGACCCAATAGTTTATTTTTGCTTTTGTTTCCCTTGCCTTAGGGGACCTAACTAGAAAAAAGTTGGTATGGCCAATGCCAAAGAAATTATTGCATATGCTTTTTTCTAGCATTGTTATGGTTTCAGGTCTCACATTTAGGTCTTTCATCCATTTTGACTTTATTTTTGTGTATGGTGTAAGAAAGTGGTCCAGTTTCATTCTTTTGCATGTTGCTCTCCAGTTTTCCCAACACCATTTTTTGAAGAGACTTTTTCCTATTAGATATACTTTCCTGCTTTGTCAAAGGTTAATTAACCATATAATTGTGGGTTTATTTCTGGGTTTTCTACTCTGTTCCATTAATATATGTGTCTGTTTTTGTGCCATTACCATACCGTTTTGATTACTACAGCTTTGTAGTATAACCTGTCTGGAATTGTGATGCATCCAGCTTTGCTTTTCTTTTTCCAGATTTCTTTGGCTGATATTCAGGAGCCTTTGTGGTTCCATACAAATTTTAGGATTATTTGTTCTAGTTCTGTGAAAAATGCTGTTGGTATTTTGATAGGGATTGCATTGAATCTATAGATTACTTTGGGTAGTATGGACATTTTAACAATATTTGTTTTTCCGGGGCGCCTGGGTGGCACAGAGGTTAAGCGTCTGCCTTTGGCTCAGGGCATGATCCCGGCATTATGGGATCGAGCCCCACATCAGGCTCCTCTGCTATGAGCCTGCTTCTTCCTCTCCCCACTCCCCCTGCTTGTGTTCCCTCTCTCGCTGGCTGTCTCTATCTCTGTCAAATAAATAAAATCTTAAAAAAAAACAAACAATATTTGTTTTTCCAACCCATAGCATGGAATGTCTTTACATGTCTTTGTGTCATCTTCAGTTTCTTTCATCAGTGTTTTTTAATTTTCAGAGTACAGGTCTTACGCCTCTTTGGTTAGGCTCATTCCTCAGTATCTTATTATTTTGGGTGCTATTGTAAACGGGATTGTTTTCTTAATTTCACCTTCTGATATATTATTTGTGTGTAGAAATGTAACAGATTTCTATACATTGATTTTTGTACCCTCTTTTTACTGAATTTGTTTATTCTAGCAAGTTTTTGGTGGAGTGTTTAGGATTTTGTATATATAGTATCATATTATCTGCAAATAGTGGTTTCACTTCTTCCGTACAGATTTAGATGCCTTTTATTTTTTTTTTGTTGTCTGACTACTGTGGCTAGGACTTCCAGTACTATGCTGAATAAAAGTGGTGAGTCATCCTATCTTGTTCCTGACTTCAGGAGAAAGGCTTTCAGTTTTTCTCCATTAAGGATGATGTTAGCTGTGAGTTTTTCATATATGGACTTTATTATGTTGAGGTATGTTCCCTCTAATCTACTTTGTTGAGGGTTTTTTATCATGAATGAATGTTACATCTATTGAAATGATCATATGGTTCTTATCTCTTTTTTTTTTTTTAAGACTTACTTATTTTAAAACAGCATGCACACACATGAGCGGGGGGAGTGGTGGGGAGGGGGGAGAGAATCTCAAAGCAGACTTCCCGCTGAGTGCAGAGCCCAACGTGGGGCTCAGTCTCATGAACCTAAAATCATGATCTGAGCTGAAATTGAGAGTTGGATGCTCAACTGACTGAGTCATCCAGGCACTCCATTTTTTTTAGTAATATGATGTATTACATTGATTGATTTGTGAGT
This sequence comes from Ailuropoda melanoleuca, assembly GCF_002007445.2. Taxonomy (NCBI): domain Eukaryota; kingdom Metazoa; phylum Chordata; class Mammalia; order Carnivora; family Ursidae; genus Ailuropoda; species Ailuropoda melanoleuca. Next base: position 128,546,488 of record NC_048222.1, read on the forward strand.
GTTGAATCGTCCTTGCACCCCAGGAATAAATCCCACTTTATCATGGTGAATGATTTTTTTCTTGTATTTTTAGATTCAGTTTGCTGGTTTTTTATTGAGGATTTTTGCTTCTGTGTCCATCAGAATTATTAGCCATTTGTTCTCTTTTTTAGGGCTTTACCTGGTTTTGGTATCAGGGTGACATCGGCCTCATAGAATGAATTTGGAAGTTTTCCTTCGTTTTTTAATTTTTTGGAATAGTTTGAGAAGAATAGGTATTAACTTTTTAAATGTTTGGTAGAATTCACCTGTGAAGGCATCTGGACCCAGACTGTTTGGGGTTTTTTGATTACTGATTCCATTTCTTTGCCGGTAATTGGTATGTTGAAATTTTCTATTTCTTGCTTTTCCTGTTTTGGTAGGTTATATGTTTCTAGGAATTTAATAATTTCTTCTAGATTGTCCAATTTGTTAGCATATAGTCTTTCATAATATTTTTTTATGATTTTATTTCTGTGGTGTTGGTTGTTATATCTGCTCTCTCATTTGTGATTTTATTTATTTGGGTCCTTTCTCTTTTTTACTTGACACATCTGGCTATAAGTTTATCAATTTATTGATTTTTTTCAAAGAACTGGTTCCTTGTTTCATTGATCTGTTTTTTTGTTTGTTTGTTTGTTTCTGTATCACTTATTTCTGCTCTAATCTTTATTAATTTCCTCCTGCTGGTTTTAGGTTTTAGATTTTGCTTTTGTTTTTTGTTTTGTTTTTGTTTTTGTTTGTTTTGTCCTTGTGCTACTGGTTTATTTATTCATTTGAGCTTATCATTCCATTTCTGTTTTTCTAAGTGTCAATAAAAAATAGCAACAAATAGTGTCTTCTTTTGGCTTAGGAGAACAAGAGGCTTCAGCATTAATTCAGTAAGCTAGGTTTTGTTTCTTGTTCTTTTTCTAGCTCCTTTATGTGTAAGGTTAGGTTGTTTGAGATTTTTCTTTCTTCTTGAGGTAGGCCTATATTGCTATAAACTTCCCTCTTAGAACTATGCTGCATCCCAAAGGTTTTGAGCCATTACGTTTTCAACTTTGTTTCCATTTACTTTGTTTGTTTGTTTGTTTTTTAAGATTTTATTTATTTGACAGAGACAGCCAGCAAGAGAGGGAACACAAGCAGGGGGAGTGGGAGAGGAAGAAGCAGGCTCCTACCAGAGCAGCCTGATGTGGGGCTCGATCCCAGAACGCCAGGATCACACCCTGAGCCAAAGGGAGATGCTTAACGACTGCGCCACCCAGGCACCCTTACTTTTTGTTTCTTCTTTTATTTCCTGGTTGACCCATTCATTGTTTAGTAGCATGTTATTTAACCTCCATGTATATGTGGTCTTTCCAGAGTTTTTCTTGTGGTTGAATTATAGTCTCGTGGCATTGTGGTCAGAAAAGATCTTTTTAAATTTGTTGAGGCTTTTTTTTTTGTGGCCTAATATACAATCTGTTCTGTAGAATGTTTCATGTGCACTTGAAAAGAATGTGTATTCTGTTTTAGGATGGCATGTTCTGAATATATCTGTTATATCCATCTGGTCCAGGGTATCATTCAAAGGAATTGTTTCCTTGTTGGTTTTCTGTTTAGATGATCTGTCCATTGATGTAAGTAGGGTATTAAAGTTCCCTACCATTATTGTATTATTATTGACTAGTTCCTTTATATTTGTTATTAACTGCTTTATGTATTTGGGTGTCCCATGTTGGGTGAACAAATATTTACAATCATTATATCTTTTTGTTGGCTTGTTCCCTTTATTATTATATAGAGTCCTTCTTTGTTCTTGTTACAGTGTCTGTTTTAAAGTCTAATTGTCCAATACGAGTATTGCTACTCTGGCTTTCTTTTGACCTTCCCAATCTTTAACAATCTTTAAGCCTTTAAAGCCTTTAAAAACAGTCTTTAAGTCTTGACATACAATGAGAAAAGAAATAAGTCAGATAATTTCACCTCCTCATGTCCATCTCTTCTCCTTATGCATTGATGGCACAAATCTGGTCTACTCCTAAATGTTGGATTTGATGACAGTAAATTTGTCAGTTAAGAAAAGAATGAGTTTTAAATCATTTGGTATTTTGAGTTGAGGATGGGACTAGAGTAATAGTATCTCTACAGATACAGGGATATTGGTAGAGGGGAAATGGTGAGTTCATTACAGAGAATATGAGGTGAAGTCGAAAGAGTTGTCTAAGTGGAGTACCCAGACATTTCTTCTCATTCCTCCTGATCAGTTGTGTGAGTTGAAGTGTATTAATTGATGAATTTCTTTTTACAGTTTCCACCATCATGACCCACGGTACTTTAAAGCTCTAGGCAGTGGCTTTCATCCACAGGAGTGGATACAAGGAAAATATTGATATTCTGAGTCTAGGACTGCATTGCCTAGCCCCACTGGTCTCTTTAAGAGCTTTAGCAGGGGGCTTTCCATGGCTTCCATACAGCTGCAGTTCTGGCTATTCTGTAGAATAGTGCTCTGTGGTGTCACGCCCTGTAGCACAGTGCCACTCCAGGAAAAATAGGTACATACAAAACATGAAAGAGAGAACTGAGCACGATGTTCTAAAAACATACAGGATAAAAGGAAAATAATTTTAGGCATCATCAGTATAAATAGTTCACAGGGATGAAGTAGTGGAAAAATAGGAAGAGTAACACACACCGGTTGTCTTTTATAGGCCAAAGAGATGGGAGGAGTTGAGACATGATAATAGTTGAATCATAATAATCTATATTCTTCATATGTCTAGATCTGAGTCAATTCACCATTCTTTGAAATAAACTATTTGGAATTGAGGACTTCTCTGATACCACTTTGGGAATGGGAGATAGGGGTGCCTGGGTGGTTCAGTTAAGCATTCAGCTCTTGATTTGGCTCAGGTCGTGAGATTGGGCTCCGCACTGGGGATGGAGCCTGCTTAAGATTCTCTCTCTTCTGGGGCACCTGGGTGGCTCAGTCATTAAGCGTCTGCCTTCGACTCAGGGCGTGATCCCAGAGTCTTGGGATCGACCCCCACATCAGGCTCCTCCACTGGGAGCCTGCTTCTTCCTCTCCCACTCCCCCTGCCTGTGTTCCCTCTCTCGCTGTCTCTCTCTCTCTGTCAAATAAATAAATAAAATCTTTGAGGGGAAAAAAAAAAAGATTCTCTCTCTTCCTCTTCCCCTCCCCCAACTCACGCACACATGTATGTGCACGCCTGCTCCTTCACTCTCTCTCTCAAAAAAAAAAAAAAAAAAGGAACAGAAGCTAAACGCCCAGAGAGCTTTTTCTCTGTGCAGTTCGTGGACTGTAAATACGTGTATGTCTTTTAGTAGAAAAGTTTGAACTTAGTTGTTTTAGAACATGTTAAGATTCAGCTGTGCCACAAATTCTTACTTAAGTAACTTAAGTTACTTAGTAACTTAACATTTTATAGAATATGGGGAACGTGAGTTCTCTTATTCTCTGCATCTAAGTTACCTTTTGGAAGGAAGTTATATTATTATGTAAACATACTCTGTTTTGGTAAGATGTATCATTAGGGAAGAATATGGTTCTGTATATGGAGACATATACCTCTGATCCTTTATTCTAATTTTTTTTGCTTTGTATGTGTGTGTATGATATTTGAAAGCCACATTATTATCAGCATCTGCCAACTTGACCAGCCAAGGGATGTTCAATTGCAGCATAGCCATTCTGAGCTTGTTTCCCTGATAAAATAATTTCTTCCCTTCCTCTTCAACAATTTTGATCTCTGGTTCTTATTTAACAGCCAGACTAACATGATTGCTCCACTTTAAGCAGTTTTCCAGGGTTGGTTGAGCTATCAAATAAGAATCTATGTAGTTACTTGTTTATTAAAATATAGAAATTCATATTTAAAAAAAAAACCTAGGTCTAATAATTTAAAAATTGGGTTGCAGTAAAAAAAAAAAAAAAGAAAGAAAAGAAAAGAAGGAGCTTCCCTGGTAGCTGTGGCTGAACTGTCTTACCCCAAACCTGTATACAATGTGATGTTTTGGGGGGTGAGTTATTTTTTTCCTTATAAAACCTGCCAAGACATATGATTTAACAGGTTCAGTTTGTAGAAATCAGTTTCTAGAGTGATATGTATTACAGCCGTTCAAAAGGAAAGAATTGAGTTGAGTTATACTTTTAAAACAGAACAACAGTCAAAACTATGTACAGGCATACCTCCTCTTATTGTGCTTTGCTTTATTGTATTCCCAGATATTGTGTTTTTTTACAAATTGAAGGTTTATGACAACCCTGCATCAACCGTCTGTCAGTACCATTTGCCCAACAGCATTTGCTCACTTCGTGTCTCTTGTCACATTTTGGCAAGTCTCACAATATTTCAGACTTTTTTATTATTACTATATTTGTTATGGTGATCTGTGATCAGTGATCTTTGATGTTATTATTGTAATTGTTTTGATGCACCACAAACTGTGCCATGTAAGACCACAAACCTAATCGATAAATGTATGTGTTCTGACTGCTCCATCTACCAGCCATTCCTCGCACGCTCTCTCTCTGTCTCCTACTCCACCTCTCTATCTCTCGCTCTTCCTCTCTCTCCCCTCAGGCCTTCCTATTCCCTGAGTCACAACAATCTTGAAATTAGGATTAATAACCCTACAGTGGCCTCTAAGTATTCAAGGGAAAGGAAATGTCGCACATCTCTCACTTTAAATCAAAAGCTAGAAGTGATTAAGCTTAGTAAGGCATGTTGAAACCCAAGACAGGCTGAAAGCTAGACCTCTGACACAAAACAGCCAAGTTGTGAATGCAAAGATGTCCTTGAAGGAAATTAAAGGTGCTACTCGAGTGAACAAAATAATGATAAGAAAGTGAAACAGACTTATTACTGATATGGAGGAAGTTTTAGTGGTCTGGTTAGAAGATCAAATCAGCCACAACATTCCCTTAAGCCAAAGCCTAATCCAGAGCAAGGTCCTCACTCTTCAATTCTATGAGGGCTGAGAGAGGAGAGGAAGCTGCAGAAAAGTCTGAAGCTAGCAGAGGTCGATTCATGAGGTTTCAGGAAAGAGGCCATCTCCATGACGTAAAGTCCAAGGTGAGGCAGCACGTGCTGTTGCAGAAGCTGCAGCAAGTTCTCCAGGGGATCTCGCTCAGATAATTCATGAAGGTGGCTATACTAAAAAACAGGTTTGCAATGTAGATGAAACAGCCTATTGGAAGAAGATGCCATCCAGAACTTTCCTAACCAGCGAGGAAAAGTCAATGCCTGGCTTCAAGTTTCCAATGACAGGCTTACACTCTTGTTAGGGGCTAATACAACTGGTGACTCTAAGTCGAAATCAATGTTCCTTTACCATTCTAAAAAATTCCAAAGCCATTAAGAATTATGCTAAATCTATTCTGCCTGTGCTCTATAAATGAAACAACAAAGCCTGGATGACAACATAGCTGTTTACAGCATAGATTCAGCAAATATTATAAGCCCACTGCTGAGAACTGCTCAGAAAAAAAGATTCCCTTTGAAATATGACTGCTCGTTGACAGTGCAGCTGGTCATCCAAGAGCTCTGATGGAAATGTACAATGAGATTTCATGTTGTTTTCATGCCTGCTAATACAAGATCCATTGTGTGGCCCATGGATCAAGGACTCATTTCAGCTTTCAAGTCTTATTATTTAAGAAATACATTTTTTAAGGCAAGAGCTGCCATGGCTGGTGAATCCTCTGATAGATCTGGGCAAATTGAAAACCTTCCAGTATAAAGCTTTTTCATCTACATTGAAAATCTGTTGTTTAATGTAGTCACCTTCATTAATTATCCTGAATCTTGAGATGGAATGTACTCCTGGTGAAGGTGCTATGAGGATTGTTGAAGTGACAACAGGGGATTTAGAATAGCACATAAATTTAATTGATAGAGCAGCAGCAGGGTTTGAGAGAATTGACTCCAATTTTGAAAGAAGTTCTGTGGGTAAAATGCTATTTAACAGCATCTCATGTGACAGAGAAGCCATGAAAGGAAGAGTCAGTAGATGTACCAAACTTTATTATTGTTTTAAGAAATTGCCGCAGCTGCCCCAGCCTTCAGCAGCCACCACCCTGATCAGTCAGCAGCCATTAGCATGGAGGCTTGACCCTCCACCAGCAAAAAGATTATGACTTGTGCTCTATGTTATGTAGCTACTTTAAATATCATAGCAACCTATTATCATCCTCATTTCACAGACTGGGAAACATAAGCTGAGTTAAGTCATAAAGTACTGTTGGGAAGAACTTTCTGTCTACCAGCTTAGGTGGTGGGGGACCCTGTGAATCAACTGACAATGTATTAGTAAGAGAAAAGTTTGGGGAGTACTCCCTGAACAGCCAGGAATAGGGGGTTTGTATATCAGTGAAGGGGGAGGGGAGAGAGAGGACTTCTGTGTGAAATATGTATGGCAGCTTCTGATGTTTGTTTATGCAGTGTCCCATCTGGGTGCTAAACGTTAGTTTCCTTCCTGGCTGGAAGCTGGCACCAAGGGGATTTATGGTGGCTTCTTTTCAGAAAGTTCTGCCTTTATCAGATAAGGGAGACTCAGAAAAGGCTTCTTTCTTCATCTTGCTGTATCTCAGATGTCTTCAGTTTAAAGTAATTGTTATGCCATTCTGATGGGCTATGCGTCCCTTCATTTGGGACTGCGCATAGCTAACTCAAATAAGAAATGCGGTTCAGCTGCTGCTGGTATCCCTGAATTCAAAAGGGCCTAGAACCCAGACCCCTGAAAAAGAGGCATCTGCTGGCTGGTGTCTCTGGTGAAGGGATGCACAATGAAGTTTATGTTGGAAATGCTAGGAAAACTGCAAACTGGATCTGGCTGATGCTCTGGAAAGGAAGTGCTACGGCCGGAACGAAGCCGCATTTCTAAGGCAATCCAGAGCCACAAGCACATGGAAAGCCCACAGGAAGCAGACAGAAGGAGCCGGTCCCTTCGTCCTGCTCCAGCCTTGTAGTCTGTTCGTGGAGCCTCAGAGGGAGTGAGCTGGCAAAGAAGAAATTGGGTAGAGGGTCCCAGCTCCAGCATCAGTTGGAGGAGCATGGAGGGTGGGTTTAGAGCTGAGAGACAGTACAGCATCAACTTACTAGAAGCGCACCTTCTTAGGTAGGCCTCACTCCAGACCAGATGAATCAGAAATGCTGGGGATCTGCTCAGCAATTTGTTAAGAAGCACCCCCAGGTGATTCAGGAACAGGTCAAGCTTGAGACCCAGTAAACTAGAACACTGGGCTTCCAATCTCTTCATTTGCTGATTTTCAAACTTATGCTAATGATTGGTTCTTTAAGAATGAGAAAGTGCTACTTTTCAAAATCTAGCTGTGACCCCCCTCTGCTTCTAGGACAAATTCAAATTATATAAGACTTTGGTTTCTTTATGAATTAAATAGATATGATACTCCTACTTAGGGTTTTTACTTCTTTTTAAGTTATAAACATCTTTTCAGCAATAAAATATAAAAACTGAGTATTTGTGTATAGTTCAATGATGTAAAAAAATTTTTTAAGTATAAAGTGAGACACTGAATCATATCTATTTTCTGTAATTGTGGAATAGGTAGAATTTAAGCATAAATGATAGCTATTAACTATAAATAATAATTAGCATTATTTTCAGACATCTGAGCCAGTTTTTTTCCCTAAAGTGCCTTATTCTCCCTAGAATAGTATAAAGCATTTCTTGTAAAGTTTAACCCTCACCACAGGCATATGCATACACTGAAACACAAATCCAAAAATGATACTTAAAACTCATCCTTTCTCCTTTCCTACCCACATATTCCATTCCTTTGTCCCTGCCCCATGATTCTGAGAAATAAAAAACTTAACAGTGGCTAAAGAACTGAGTTAACAGTACGAACCTTTTCATTCATTCACTAAAGATGACTGAGTTCTACCTATACTATGTTGCAGGCTCTGTTCTAAGCACCAAGCAAACATTAGTGAACAAAGTGAAATTTCTACATCTGGAGCTTATATTCAAATGAGTAAGATAACAAATAATAAGTGAATAAATAATATATAAGTTGCTGGTAGGTGTTATTAAGAAAAAAAAAGTGGTACATAGAGAAGGAGTGACTGGTCTTGCTATATTGTGCATTAATTTCTGTATGCCCCATAGCCTAGCCCTTAATAAATTTTTGCTGAATGAACAAATGTATTAAGACATCTCTATAGTAGCTTCTGTCTCATTGGTAACAGTGATAATACTGTAGCTAGTGAGATTTATCTAAACACAATGGCTGTGAATTCTGAAAAATGAGAGTAGTAGCATTAAAGATGAGAACAGTGAAAATAAAAATCAAATTTCTGGGACTCAGTCAAATTAGAGTAAGGGAAGACCAAGAAAGTCAGATCACACAAGAGAACCAAAAGGAAGAGGCTAGCAGGTCTGTACTCTTTGTCTTCCTCTTCTTCTTCTTTTTCTTTTTCTTTTTAAGACAGGGAATACTTTATTCAAACCCATAAACCCATCAGAGAAATGGACAACTTGGGTCTGTAACAAGGCTTTGTGTTTGAAAGCATAGGTCAGTAATTGTATATGAGAATATACACTGCTACATACAAATTAGCTGATCAGAGCACAACTTTTCAATGTCCAAAACAGAATAAGCTTTCCTATAAATGTAGCACCTTTGTGACATTAACTTTAATATTCCTTCCTCCTTCTTCAACCTCACCTTCCAACAGAATCCACACCAACTTCCTCATAATCCTTTTCAAGGGCAGTCCTGTCCTCACAAGCCTCAGAAAACTCTCCTTCCTCCATGCCCTCACCCATACCAGTGAACAAAGGCACTCTCGGCATACCTCAGGTTATACTTGTGGTCCAGGTGAGCCCAGGCCTTGGCAATGGCTGTGGTGTTGCTCAGCATACACACAGCTCACTGTACTTTAACCAGGTCTCCACCAGGTACCACAGTGGGAGCCTGGTAATGCCAACTTTGAAGCCAGTGGGGCACTAGTCCACACACTGGATGGTATGCTTGGTCTTGATGGTGGCAGTGGCAGCATTGACATCTTTGGGAAGGAACAGGCAGCAAGACATATATTTGCCATGGCGAGGGTCACATTTCATCATCTGGTTGACTGGCTCAAAGCATGCATTGGTGGTCTGTGCTACAGAAAACTGTTCATGGTAGATTTTCTCAACAAAGATGACATGGGCATATGTGGCCAAGGAGAAGTGGATGCAGAGATAGGGCACCAGGTTGGTCTGGAATTCTGTCAGATCAACATTCAGGGCTCCATCGAATCTGAGGAAAGCAGTGATGGAGGAAAACAATTTGACCTATCAACCTGTTTAAGTTGGTGTAGGCTGGGCGTTCAATGTCAAGATTTCTCCAAAAAGATGATAATGGGGTTTCCCTTCTATGTTATTGTTTTCTTTTTTCTTGCTCCTTGTAAAATTCTCTGTCACTACTTTTTGCCATTTTAATTATTATGTGTCTTGGTGTGGACCTCCTTTGCTTTTGTTAGAGGTTCTCTGTACCTCCTGGATCTGGATTTCTGTTAGCTTCCCCAGATTCAAGAAGTTTTCAGCTATTATTTCTTCAAATAAATTCTCTGCCCCCTATTCTGTCTTCTTCTGAGACTTCTACATGAATGGTAATGTGCTTGATGGTATCGCTAAGTTCCCTGTTTTCATTTTCCGTTATTACTTTTTCTCTCTCCTGTTTAGCTTGATTGCTTTCTCTGTCCTCCAGATTGCTTATGCATTCTTCTTCCTCTAGTACACTATTTATTCCACCTAGTGTATTTTTAATTGCAGTTATTGTGTTTTTCATCTTTGATTGGTTCTTTCATACATTGTCTATCTCTTGAGTGTCTCATTGAGATCCTCCACTCTTTTCTCAAGTCCATTGAGTACCTTTAGGACCATTACTTTAAATTCTCTATCACGCATGTTTCTTATCTCTGTTTTGTTTAGTTTCTTGCTGTGATTTTGGCCAGTTCTTTCATCTGGAAGGTATTCCTCTGTCTCCTCATTTTGTCTGACTCCCTGTGTCTGTGTGTTTGGAAAGTCAGTTATGTCTCCTGCTCTTGAAAGTAGTGGCCTTATGAAGAAGAGGTCCTGGAGTGCCCTATTCACCAGAACTTGGCTCTTCAGGGGTGTCTCTTATGTGTATTGCATGTGCCCTGCTGTGGTAAGTGAGCTGCTTTTGCATTAGTCCAGTCATGGCTCTCCCCTCCCATTGTGGACAGGGTTGGGTCCCTGTGTTGTTGTTGTGCGGTCTAGTGCTGCCTTGGGCTTGAGTTGAGTCAGACTAGGCATTTGCCAGTGGTGGTAGCAGCAAACTACTGGATACTTTCCTTGTGTTTCCCAGGGATCTACAAGAGGGGCGGTAGTGTCGAACCGCTGGGTACTTCTCCATGTGTTACCTAGGTGTGTGATAGGATGAGTTGAGCTTAGGGTCCTCCTACTCCACCATCTTCCCTGGAAGTTGCTGTTATTATTATTTATATTGCTAAGCCCAGTTAATGGGAATGTTTTTTTAATTAACCCAAAATTATATGATCAATTAATTTATGACAAAGGAGACAAGAATGTACAATGGGGAAAGACAGTCTCTTCAATAAATGGTACTGGGAAAACTGGAGAGCTACATGTAAAAGAATAAAATTGGATCACTTTTTAACACCATATTCAAAAACTCAAAATGGATTAAAGACCTAAATGGGAAGGGTTATCTGGGTGGCTCAGTCGGTTAAGTGTCCAACTCTTGATTTCAGCTCAGGTTGTAATCTCAGGGTTGTGAGATTAAGCCCCAAGTCGGGCTCCATGCTCAGTGGAGTCTGCTTCTTTCCCTGTCCCTGCCTCTCTCCTGCTGCTGCTGCCCCTTGCCCCGGCCCCGCACACACTCACTCTCTCTCTCTCAAATAAATAAATAAATCTTTAACAACAACAACAACAAAAGACCTAAGTGGGACTATGTTTTAATACTGAAAAATGTGAGAAGATATACTCAACCCTCCACTGATCATATCTGCAACATTAACCAGGTTTTTCAAACCACTTAACTAAGCCTTTCTACCTACCACTTTGAAATAACTGCAGGCTCAAGCTTTCTGCAAGGAAGGAAAATGCTTTTTTCAAATAAGCTCTTTAAACCTAAGTGGTGCCAGAAAATACTACAAAGTACCACAAAAATATACAGTTAACCTTTCCATACCTATGTTTTATGAAATAACCAAAATCAAATTTATGTAAGCTGTTTTCAATCCTTATATATAGCATCTTCCCCTTCTAATAAGTTCATGATTTAATCAACAATCTCTATTTAGAGTCAAGTCTAGGTAAAGATTTTAAAAGTTGTTTCGGGGAAGCATTTTCTTTTGTTAGAAATAGAATTCACGGTGGTGAAATCTAACATTGTCTCAGGAAAAAGACTAGATAGTTTCTGTAGAAGCAGCTTCTTGAATCATTTCAAAACAGAATCCCAAAGACAGTGTATTAATGTAGAGTTATACTTAGAGATATGTTTCTACATTAATAAAATATGCTTTATAAATTAGTCTCAAGTCTGAGCCAGACAGAGAAGGGTGGAAAGCCTGAATTCTATACCCACATAATCAACAGTCTGTGGAAACTGGGAACCATGCCATTGGTCTCCAACTTAGCACAGTTGGGAAATGACACATTCTTTAGGAAGCACTCATCCAGGAAATGAGTGGGTCAGAAAGCACACCAGTAAAAGGTCTGTAAACTTGTTTTATGAATGAAGTATGAAGTGTACTGGCTTCAAGCTGTAGCACCTTTATGCATCATAATTTTTCATTCTCCAGTTTTTATCATGTTAACAGATATTTATAACAGAATTGTAACAGGAAAAAATAATTATGTCAGCCATCAGAATATTGTTCCATGCCATTTCATAATATTTATAATCATTTTTTCCCATATGTGCCCTCATTCTAAGATTCCCACCTGCCCCCCCACCAAAAAATGGAATGATACACACACACAAAGCAATGCAAACTTAATCAAATTTATTCATACTACTCATGAAAAGCAATTACATTTGTACATAAAATCATTAACACACAGAACAAGAGAAATCTGATTAGACACACAATACAGAAAATAAATGAAAATTAAAAATAGCATACTTTATTAAATTTATACTGTACTTTCTACTTATTTATAGCAGCATCTGTAAGATTCCTCTATTTGTTAATAGTTAACTAGCAGCAAAATTTTTAAAATTACACAAATTCAGTAGATGTTTCCCTCCACTGTTTCATTCATACAGAATTTAACACATTAACCAAACCAAACCACTTCTATTTCCTGAAGAAAAAGGTAGGAAAAGATGTTATAAGTAACCAGTCCCCCCCACCCTGCCCCGAGAAGAAGAAAGGGTAGAGAAAGGAAGGTGAAGAAAATTTGCATGCCATTACCAAAAGATAAATTCTCAACCCCTTGACCAATTACGGGTGGATTTTATGGAGTCTCTCTGTATGTGTTAGTGAATGAAGCTATGTTAACTTTATTTTCTGGCTTTATATTGCAGTTGAAAAATATGTGGAAGTTTCCAGGAGGCCTGTCAGAGCCTGGAGAAGATATCGGTGTGTACCCCTTACATATTTTTAATTGGCTTGAAAATGTTCAGGAAATTTTGTGTTTACTTTTTTGCTGTATAGCTGAAAATAAGATTTTAAATTTTCTAACTAAGAGAAATTTCAGAGAGGTTACTTCAGGGCTAATAGAAAATTAGCAGCAAAACTTGTAATATTACAACTTATCCCACTAGTATAAGAAATACCATTAGGAGCATACCACCTATTCTGTTTAGGGTTGCTTCTAGATTAATTTGTTTGAAAATAGAAAGCTTTGCATATACATTAGTAAAGTTTAGCATTAAGCGTTATTTTGGACATGACTAATACTGTTCCTGGAATTAAACTATAAGAAAACACAAATTCTTGACCATTTCACCACACAAGAATGAATAGTAACTTTTAAATGAACCTCAAAATAGGTATTTATAAAGTAAGTTATAGAGCAGTAGTGACTTAATTCTCCTCTTTAAAAATTTTATCTGCTATTTATTTTAAATAGTCAGGAAGCCAAAACATAGTAAAATGTCTCATACAAGAAAGTCTCAAGTGAGAGTTCCCTAGAGCAACATCCTGAGCTCAATATTTCAAACAGGGAAATGTGAAATAAGCTAAGAACTCTCCATGTTACTGAATTTACAGTAAATAGAAGGAAGAATAAAAACAGAGTTTTCCTACCTACTCCTGACCCTTGACTGGGTCAAATGCAGTCTGCATCATAATAAATCAATAGATGCCTCATTTGATATCAGTATTATTTCTCCATGATTTTTTCCTCCATAGGCATGTCCCCTATTTAGCCAACATTTATATATAAAGGCAACTTCCTAAGTTATCTTTAAATATTTTATTTAAAAATGTATATATACTTGAAACATGATTTTTTAAAAATGTTACACAGATTAAAATGCCCTAAACACAGTACATAGCCAACTCCTAATAAACCATAAGTAAATTTACTACACTGAAATATAGCCATAGCAAGTTTTGGTTTTTAGGTACTTGTGGATCTTCTGCTTAGAGTCCATTGCTTGGGTCTTCTGTTGAAATAAAAGATTTTGTGGTGGTACAGGTGCTGAAAGCGAGGGCCATTTATTTTGGAACACCTCGTTAATCTCACACTATCCTTGTGTGATAAATGAGAGTGTGTTAAATTTATGTCTTACATCTTTACCCCGTCCATATTGGGCAGAAATCAGGCTACAGAAGGTGTGTTTCACTTCCTCTTCTCCATCTTGCCTTCTCAAATGAATTGACTTTTTCCTTTTGAGTTTTTACAGATCTTGTGAGTTTTCAGTATACTTATATTTTAATGCAAGTGAAGAAGCACATTTCCAAGCCAAGTATGCATAGTTTTAGGTTTAAGTGTACTCCAGAATTCTTCAAGTCCAGATTAAAAAAAAAAAAAAAAAAGTAGTGCATTCTGAATTAAGTATTTGTGGTTGGCACAACCACCCACTTATTCAGCCATGAGGAGTTACAAGAAAAGCAGCAACTGGCATTCATCATATTGCTTAGGAGTATTACTAATGAAAGCTTTGCCTTAGAACTGATAAAATCCTGAAAGCAGCTAGAAATGACAACTGGATAGACTGGTGATGGGTGGTAAGGAGGGCACATATTGCATGGTGCACTGGGTGTTATATGCAACTAATGAAGCATCGAGCTTTACATCGGAATCCGGGGATGTACTGTATGGTGACTAACATAATATAATAAAAAATCATTTAAAAAAAAAAAAGAAATGATAACTGACAATAGAGTTCCGAAAGACTATGTCTATTTTAGAGCATTTCTGTCTTATAACACAATAGATTATTCTTAAGAATGAAGCCAAATTACCCAATAATTATCTAAGTTATTTTCTTAAAACTCTGTATTTAGGAAAGTATGTAATATATTTTAGGAATACAGCCATCACAAATGTGTACCCATTCATATGAGCTCTTAAGTAGTAAACACTAATTAACTGAGAAACACATTTGTTTGGAATCCTTCATTCTTTGATAATACTAGGTAAATGAAGCACTATTGTCCATAGTGCTTTAAAAAATTAAGGGGGGGGCATATACAAAATAGAATGCAATTTTCAGGCTTTGCTATAATACCCTAATAGTATGAAAGTATCTACAAGGTTAAAAACAGAGAAATTGGCTTCCTAAAAAAATGTCATTACCATTGACAGGAAGAGAATCCCCTGCATGGTCAAAGGACCATAAAGCAATGGGGTCTGCTCAGAGCTCATCAGTACACCAGAATCAGAGGGAAATGCCAGGAAAACCCACATTCTGCACAATCTTTCCTATTTTATTTCAACCTAATCCTATTGTTAAATATTACAAAATAGAAATAACAAAATAAACTCCTTTTTACTGCCCTGTAACTAAACAAAACACTGTGACATATTTAAACATATCTCTCAATCAGCAAAAATAAAAACAAAACCCTCTTGGTTTTTCCTATCTTCTTTAACCATGCAAAACAGTAAATGTTCTTTCAGTTCAGCTTACAGTACATTAAAATAAAGGTACAACAGAATAAAGCAGTTCATCTGAATAAAAAATTTTTTTTTTAATTCGTGGTGAAAAAGCTTTGTAATGATTTCCATCTTGAGGTGAAAGGAGTCACTCATACCCTGGATGTAAAAGCACTTATTTACCCATTCAGTTTTTAGTCTAGTCAATGATATGCTGATCCAAGTTAAACTAATCAAACTACCCAGGCAGTGCTGATTTCCAATTAACAGCTAAGGTGACTGCTGAGTGGGGTAGATTGACTCTCTAGTCTGTCTTTTGTCTCCATGATACATAAAAAGGCTAGACTCGGAATGAAATGCCAAACTCTGGATTAGTGGTACTAAGAGTTTAACAGAACCCCCATGGTTATTTTTCAAAGCGTTGAAAGAATAAAAATAAACATTTAAACAATAGTTAAGTGAAATCAGCAAATGATGTGTAAAATTTAAGACTAGTGCCACAATCTGTAACAAATTTAATAACAAACATATATTGTATTCCAAGCTGAAATTTTTCTTATTAAGGAAGATTTTCCTTTTATTCACATAAATTCTTTTATGTTTTTAGTTTAAAACAGTAAGTTCTAACCATGTTTAATCTATGGCAAATCTCAAGCGAAGGGAAAGTCAACATATAATTCAAAATGGCAAACAGATGTCTTATATTTTAGAACACTTTGCTTTTCCTGTGCATATTTCTAGAGCTGTTTCTTAGAGGGGGGGAAAAAACACACAAGTATATGTAGGAAATTAAGATAGTCTATAGTCAAAATACGTGGAAATTGAGATTTTTTTTCCCTTGACTTCCTCTTCCTTGCCTATTCTTCACCAGTAGGACTACTGAGAAGGCAAATATAATTTTCTGTTTGACAAACAAGGAAATAGAAGCATTGCATAGAGGTCCTTGAACAAAAATCTATGCCTGTGGCAATTGTGGAATTGGGAAGCTTCCAGCAAACTGAGCAAAGGAGGCAGCTTTATAAGGCGTTTCTCATGAACACCTTGGGAGGTAGCGACAGAGTGTCACAAAATTTGAGAAAGCCCATTCAGGGGGGTTCTTCTGGAGATTTAGAAAAAGCAACTGCAAAAATGTTAATGGCAATCAAAATCGTGCCCCAGAAATTTGCATAATATTGAAAAAAATCAACCTTATAAAATGTGAAACCCTTGTATTATAAAATTCTGTAAATTGTGGTTTTTTGCTAACACTTTTGATAAAATAGTTCTTGGAATCTCAAGAAACCAAGGAAATGCCAAAAATTACCATATTGGGATTCCATTGACAGGATAACTAGGAGAGCACAACAAAATGGTTATAAATGAAACTGCTCTAGGACGTCAGAGGCTTGACAGCCCCTGCCAAGTCACAGCTCAATACATTCTGCAGCGCTACGGACTTTGGTAAGGAAGAGTGAATCACTTTTTCTCAATACTGATATGTGTAAGTTTAGGCAGTTTTGATGGATGATCACAAACAGGATAATAATGAAGAAATATATAGGAATATTAACTGCAGGAACCTATGTTTTCAATTTTTAGGAAGTAGAGTCGGAAGAGGTTAAAAATGCGACCCCCAAAATATACAGGTGGGTAAGCCTACAAATAGCAGCCAAAGAAATAGTCAATATTTCAAAAGCTTCTAAGATGCACAGTGGTAAAAAAATACTTTGGTATTTCAGGATGTCCAGAAGGCAAAGAGTTTATGTTGAATACTTGCCTAGGATGAAGTTTTTTGCTTTTCAACCGTTAGATAATGCTACTTTATCTGAAAATCTTTGATGATTAAATTTCTAAAAATGTGATCCTTACTGATTTGTACATCTTTCTTTTATGTAGGAGACACAGCAGTTCGAGAAGTTTTGGAAGAAACTGGTATAAAATCAGAATTCAGGTCCCTCCTGAGCATTCGGCAACAACACACCAATCCCGGAGCTTTTGGGAAATCAGATATGTATATCATCTGTCGCTTAAAGCCACATTCATTCGCCATAAATTTTTGCCAGCATGAATGCTTAAGGTGTGAGTGGATGGATCTCAATGACCTGGTTAAGACTGAAAATACAACTCCCATCACCAGCAGGGTTGCTAGGCTGCTGCTCTATGGGTACAGAGAAGGGTTTGACAAGATTGATTTCACCATGGAAGAACTTCCAGCAGTTTACACAGGCTTGTTCTATAAACTCTATCACAAGGAACTGCCAGACAATTACAGAACTATGACAGGAACAGATTAAATCCATATTTGCATGTTTTAAAAAATGGTAAGTAAATTGTATATGCAGAATAATGTGTGCCATATTATAAAATGTAGTGGATATTTGGAGTTAACTAAATATCTGACTTTAATTTTCTAATGTGTATAATTTTCATGAAGAAAACTTCTTTGATGAAAATGTGCAAATTTTAAAAGCCTCTTTTCAGATGAAGCAAATGTATGAAAAAGACTGTAGCTCTAAGTAAGCTTCACTGGATAAAGGCAAATGCAGTATAAAAGGTGGAAGTCTATACATTTTCCAGGAATTTTTGTTGCTTTTCTTTAGTAAGGCAATGGTTAAATATTAACTATTAGATAAAAGGCTATCTGACCATTCTCCAAACTGAGCAGGTAGCTGTACACATTTTTTTTCTTTGATTAACGAATTTCGAAAATGTATGTCTTCTTTCATGTGAAATGAGATCAGATGCTGCCCTTAAGATCAGCTCTTAGCAGACATTGGAAGAAAAAGTATAGCTTTCTGCCCAGGTCCTGTTTTGGGTCCAAGTTTATACTGCCCAGTTCGTTTCAGTGCCACATACCAACTGGAGTATTTCCTTGACCGGTAAGTATTGTAGTTATTAGATTCCAGTCGCTCAAAAAAGAAACACTCATCGGTAACACATTTCTGAAAAATAAAGGAAGAAGTAGTAGTTACTATTATATTTTCATATGAAATACTTACGACACTACACTGCCCATTCTGCTCAACCAGCAGCAGTGCTCTTGGCTTCAGCAGACAGTCCAACTAGTGTGCACGATTCAACAAACCAAAAGTCTGACAGAATTTACCTCTGCGGAGGGATGCAGGAAGGAACACAGCAAGTCAGCAGAACTTTCAGGCACATCTCTTCAGAGGAAGAATCCAAGGACCATCCTCCAGCCCCCCAAGGGACAGATCAGGGGTTAGGCAGCAAGAGCACACAGATGTAGTGGCAACCACACTGCCTCGGACTTGAAACATCCCGTGAACACAGCTTTCACAGAGGGGGATACACCCAGTACCAAAGAGCAATAGTACACTTGGGAAACCCAGAGCTGTGGCTTCCAGCTAGGTATTTCTGGTGCATCCATATTCCTCCCAGTCCAGAGGCAGGCTACCAATCAGGGATCATTTCTACTTCTATCAGGGTTCCATGCAACTGATGGAAGGGTAACCCAGAGGTAACCTTCCTAAAGAAGAAGGGTTTTGTTAATACTTGACCCACAGAAACAGAACCAATTCCTTAAATTATAGCAACTTTTTTTCTAGTGGTTACCATTTCTAAGGCATAAAACAATAGTTTATTGTACAGAAAATAGCTAATGAAGAATAAGTAACGTAGACCATACTGATTTCTGGCAGTGTCTTTCTTGTGAGAGAGGAAACTACTCTCCCTTTTTATTTCAGTCAGCTCTTTATGGGGGGTGGGGGACATCTAGCTTTACAAATAGTTAGACCTGGAAATACTATTCCAAGTAATGGAGTCTAATAGGCTGCTACATTATTTCAGGTATATGTTCAAAAATCAACTTCACGGGGTAGACTGATAATAGTTACTGACCTCTGGGGTGTGTGTTGTGTGGGGGGTGTCAAAAAATGATTTAAAGGCAAGAAAGGAAAAATAATTTTTTATATTACAATTAGGAAGAAAGAATTATAAACTTATATGGAAAACCATATAAATTTACGCAAATACAGAATGTGTACATAAGTATATGACATAAGCCTGTAGTTTTGTATTAATGAGTATACCAGATTCCAGCTTACTTCTACATATTCAAATCTAGGGAACTTCAAGTTTAGGAAAACACACATGCAAAAGACTTGAATCTTTTCCCAGATTCTTTAGTTCTAAGATAAACTAAACAGTGGCACAAACTGTGAGAAAAACATAAGTCAATAAACAGAACAATGAAAAGAGCTGGCATAATAACCAAAATGAAAATGATGTAAATGTGAGTAACAGGCGTCTCAGTCCTCAAAAGTAAGGGTGTGGTATTAGATCTTGTAATCTGCTTCTAGGGATAAGAATTTTACCGGATATGTACTTGGCTTTAATGTTTTGATCGCTGTTAACTTTTTAAAGTGGAAATGCAAAAAATGGGCAAATTAGATAAGTTTGTAGGAAATTACTAATAAAGCAACATAAGTATTTCTGTTGCAAATAAATAACAGGTAGCATTGCAGAGAAGCATATATTGCGCAAGGACCCAGCTATGTGATCCATGTAAAGATGAAAGTGTGATAACAGTGAAGCACTTATACCTAGAAAAATCTGGATATTCCATAGCAAATACTTTCACTTTACCTTTGCTGAAGTTTATTGTGCTTTTCGTGTTAACTGAAATCAACCTGTGTGACTTTATTTTGTCATTTTTCAGGGCCCCTGATAAAAATCTTCGTCTTCCCTGTTCCAGGTTTAAGATCAGGAGTAGAAGAAGCAGGTACAAGTAAAGAGTGAAAAAAATCATGGTGATCGGAAAGATAACATGAAAGGTCATCACTGAGCTTCACAGGCTAATTCCCCAGAGGAGACCTAAACCGCATCATTCAGTCATCATTCTGGACGTTGCTTTTTGGGTGTTCTGTCAGCCTCCAGGGTGCCCCACCTTACTAAGTTGGCACTCCCTGCAATGCCTGGCCTATTGGGATACCGTGCCAACGTATCTGCCTTCTCAGCCAGTTCCTAGTATTTCAGAGAAAAGTAATAGTACCAGTGATTAAATGGATAATACATCATAAACCCACTTTTTTTTTTTTATAGAAGTTACTTGTACCTTTACAAAAACAAAGGGGAGGGAAGGAAAACTTGCATCTGTGCTGAACGTTCAGATATGTAGATTTACTAAACTATTACACACTTGAAAACAAGCTACATTTTTCAAAATAGGTGGTAGGGCCAAAATTCAGCTCTTAAGTAAAGCAGGCATTTAACAGCTCGATATAAGTACAATTTCCAGTCCTCTCCATTCTAAGTTTACAAGTCATCAATGACTGTAATGTCAATGTTCCTATTAAAAATAAGTGCAATATAATTTTTGCTAATCTTTAGAAACATTTACAGAGCTTTTTCCCTACTCTCAATGTTTAACTGCTCACCTTTTCAAACTTTTAAGAAAAGGAGGTCTTCAGAGGAATGACATCACAGAGGAAGTGGGTAAGTAGTTTCTAAGGGCTTATAACAACTTGTACCCCACGTTTGGGGCCTTATTTTATATAGGCCAATGAGCTGGGAAATTCCTTAATTCATGACTTTTTACCATTTTCATGCATATCCTTTAAATATCACAACAATCCTGTGACATAATTATCCTATACCCATTATCTAAAACTCCATGCTATTAGTAACTTATTTCAGATTGTGGACACATTGGCCATGTATCTAGTCTGACACCTTTTCATAAAATGAAATTTTCCTTTTTTAAAATTTAAGAGTAATTTGGGGATACAGAAAGCACATAGTTCAAGTGATACATTCATTCATTTAATGTATAACTAATCTTCCAGGCACTGGGATACATCAGTGAACTAAACCGAACAAGGATCCCTGCCTTTGTGCCATTCAAATTCCAGCTGGGGAGACACACAATAAGCATAACTAAATAAATTATATGTTACAATATGATAAATCCTGTAGAAAAAAGTAAAGTTGAGTAGGATTAGAGGGATGGGGAGTGGTGGGGTTAGTGATTAGGTTGTAATATTAAATAGCGTAGTCACAGTAAGCTCCATTGAGAAACTGACATTTGAGCAAATACCTGAAGGAGTTAACTATCCAGCTATCAGAGAAGAGAGAGGGAATAGTCAGTGCAGAAGCCCTATAGTAGGACCAGGCCTAGAATGTGTGAAGGGCAGTGTCTACAAAGCAGAGGGTTTAAAGGGAAGAGGAAATGAGGTCAAAAGGTAATGGAATAGGAGATTTGTAGGCTGTTGTAAATATTTAGCTCTTACTCTGAGAAAATGGAAAGCCATGGTAGGATTTTAAGCAGAAAAATGGAATGATCTGACATTTTTCCAGCATGACTTTGGCTGCCAAAACTACACTGGGCCAAAGGCAGAAATAGAGACGCTCTTAGAGTCTTACTGGGTAACCTGGGCTGAGACAGTGGAGATTTGGACCACAGGGATGACAGCAGAGATGGTAAAAAGCTGTATCTGGATATATTTTGACAGTAGAGTCAACAGGGTTTTCTGACAGATTGGAAGTGCAGTACGAGAGAAATAGAGGATCAAGGATGGCACTAAGGCTTATGTTCTAGAATGTGGACTTGCCATCAACTGAGATAGGGAAGGCTATGAGTGGGAACAGGTTTTATGGGGAAAAATGAGGAAGTCAGTTTTGGACATGTTGAGTTTGAGATGAATATTAGACATTCTAATGAAATAATGTGTATTGATAACATCCTATACAACAGACGTGTCATTTAACCTTTTTTTCCCTCTTGCTAATGCTAACAGCCACAGAATTAGCAGTTGAAAAGTTCTAATTTATTTGGAATGTTAGAAAATGTGTTGTTATAATAATTCCCATGAGCTATTATTCTCAATTCTGAAAGATAAGAAACCTAAAAAGGGAATGTACATGTACATGTATGAGAGTAATATAAATCTGTCAGGTGTTAGGGGGAGGGCACACCACAAGGCTTCCCTGAAGGCTGTCCACATAAGGCAGCTTAACTCACCGTCCTAAACCATTTGTTGACAGTGATAACAATGGGCTAATGATTTTAAAGATGGTTCTGGGAGTTTGACCTCTCGTAGGGATATCTGAATAGTGAAGAATCAAGTAGACTTTGGAAAAGCATGATTAGCATTTTAAATAGGTTTTTGTCTAGATATTTACTTTGAAATTTCAAAAAGAAACTAAAGTGGTACTTACACATATTGAAAAACTGATCCTAGGAGATGGTGGGAACCAGGTTTCTCACTGTTGGAGTGGGAGGTTACAGACAAGAGAGGAAGGCTAAAATGATTCATGTGATATGGTGGATTAGGGTTGGAGACATCAGTAAGTACTCACGTTTGGCTTAATATAGATACAGAGAGAGAAATACTCATAGATGTATATGTACCCAGCGTAGTATATGCCTATATTTCTTGCTCTGTCAGGTGAGAGGGCCTAGAAGCAAACACACTTCATCAGGAAAAAGCAAACCTAACATCCAGATCTTGGTTTCTAATACCATTTCCCATAAAAGCAATGAAGGCTTCTTAGAGAAATGGCTCATCCCTAGGCTATAGTAGGGAATATGCCAGATGAACCTGGAGCATCTCGTAGACTATTAGCAAGTGCTCGAAATCCTCCAGCATTGGTGGGGGTGCGTCAGAGAGTACAGGAGCCAACTGGAAAAGCTCCCAATGACCATAGCAAAAACAATTTGAACAAAATAAATAACACAGTATTGGATTATAACCCAAAGGATAAAATAAATATCCATGAGTGTATACTGAAAAAAGTGATTGAATAAATAAATGAGAATAGGCAAATTTCTCAGGCAAAAGAATTCCAAATTTGTAAATATTTCTCTCTCAAGGAGATGGA
The DNA here is from genome assembly GCF_002007445.2 of Ailuropoda melanoleuca. NCBI lineage: Eukaryota > Metazoa > Chordata > Mammalia > Carnivora > Ursidae > Ailuropoda > Ailuropoda melanoleuca. Next base: position 128,569,357 of record NC_048222.1, read on the forward strand.
GCATTAGCCCCCATCCCTTAAATGTGGACTATATATAGTGACTTACTTCCAAAGAATACAGGGTAGAAAGGGGGAAAATAATAACTTTATAGTAGAGACCAACACTACCTCAGCCAGATGATCAAGATTAACAAAGGCTTGATATACAATGAGAAAAGAGATAAGCAGGGTAATTTCTCCTAACCACCATCTCTTCTCCTTACTCATCGATTGCACAAATCTGGTCCACTGCTAAATGTTAGATGTGAACTTTATGGCCATTTCCCCATGCTCTGTTTTTTGGATTGTTTATTCTTTTACAGTACTTTGATTTTCCAGTTTTGGCTTATGAGGGAGTTTGCTCAACCTAGATCCAAAAATGCTTTGCTTACATCACTTCTGAGAATTAAAAACAGACATGATGTAAGTAACAATGTTGATTATTTCAGAACAAAATAAAACACACAAATTGTGAAAGGTTAAAAGCTAATTTGACCTTAATCATTGTATATACATATAGGATGTGTAAAATTTTATAAGACTGGTTTCTAAAAGCAATAATTCTCATTAGGTAGTAAACTTTGCATTTAATCTAGGGTATAACTCTTAAAAATAATATACATTCCTCTTCAATTAGTGTATTTTTCTGACAAACCTGATCAGTATATATTGTCATTCTAGATAACTGAGCCCTCAAAAATCTATTTTCCCTACTTTGCTGTTTATGTAGGTCTCATTTCATTTTTAAGGCCCCTCAACTAAGAAAGATATTCTATAGGTTAAAAAAAATGTATTTTACTTTTACAGTAATTAAGTGTATATCCTCAGAGAATAAATTTTGTTTTCATGTTTCACTATTATAGATCCATACAAGTTATATACACATTTCTAATATTGAGATATCTTGTTTAGGATATCATAATTTATTACAGCATTATATAGAAGTCAACATGCAATTTTCTAGTACATAAAGACCAGGCAAGTTTTCTTTGCAAATGCCAACACGGATGTTGTTTGGTGACTTAAATTTAAAACTACAGTTAACCTCACTATATGCAGTTTTTTAAAACCTACAATTTTGTTAACACATAAGAAATCATAAATGCTAATATTTGTTCTGGACGTCCCTGTTGTTCATGGCAACAAAATTTATCCGCTATGGAATGGAATAAGAATCTGTTGCGTATTAAAAAACTACTCAAGTTCAGCCTCTAAATATAGGCTTTGGCAGTTAAATATAGTTGCTCTAAACTTTTGTATTTTCTAGCTTCAAAAGAGGGCAGGGGAAAGACCCTTAAGAAATGTTTTCAAACAGTGAGGATTCCTTAGCTTAAAAGCATTCATGCCATTACTATGCGAAGGTATTGGGGGGGGGGACCCTAGTCTTTTTTCATATTCTCAACTGGTAGCAATCAACATAACATGACTTAGAAACCAAAATATTTTATGTGTCCAGAGTACTCTTCTAAGAGGAAATGAGAATGTTTTGCAAATCACTGCAGGAACCATAAACAGGGGAGACGGCAGAAGAACCCAGGGATGTGCCATAATACAACAGTCAAATGGGGTCAGGTAGAAGGGTGGAAAGAATTATGCCTGTGGCAAGTACAAGTTTATAAACCCCAGTTTCTCCAGGTTGTAAGGGGCATCTGCATCCCCATGATGGCTAGTGGTCACAACACTAGACTTAAACCAAAAGTTGCTATTTGGTTTTTTGTTTTGCTTAGCTTTTCATATGCCAACTGTCTCTTCTCATTGTCACCTGAGTGAGGTCTCTGCTGACATCCCTGGCTGTGGTGTCTTTTACCATCAGTGATTCATCTCAACCCATTAAATGTTGGCACAGATAGTATTAATAGCCAAGGGTCAAGACTTTTAAATTTCTTGCCTAAAAGTTCCTGTTGTTGACAGCTCACGGCCTATGGATCTGACTCAGAAAGAAATAGGTCACTTACTGACCCACCAACATCACCTCCTTGATTTGAGGGAAGGGGCACTTCTCATCTGAAAGTTGACACAGCCCACCCAGACTAATTTGAAAGAGATAGGATTGCTGCTGAAAAGTCAAGGAAGCAAGCCGCATACAATGAATGGTGACTGGAGATTAGTTGTGAACTTGGCAAGAATAGAGCCTATGATGGGAGCAACAACAACTGAATCTTGGATGCCATTGCTCAAAGGAAACTGATAAATCCTGAATTTTCCATTTATGTGTAATAGCTGTGACTTTGTTCCTACATAGTTTGTGATAAATTTCTAAGCATTGCTAAATTAACTCTTACTGCATCAATTTGAAGGAAATCTGTTGTATCAGAAAGAATTAACATATATCCAAAGAGATAGAAACATATTTAAGACTAAATAAAATACCTAAATCTTGTGAAAGGTCCTGCTGAGCTAAGAAACTATAAAACACTATTTCAGAGCACTTTCTGCTTCTGATGGCACAGAATCAACAGTCTGGAAAGCTTAATGACTATTTACCAAGAGAAAAGGTCAGAATTCTCTTAAGTCTAACTTGTGGAGAATTCTGTAAGACCGAGAAGATAGTTTAGTCTTCATGTCTATTGTTCTAAATTCATCTCTTTTACGGACCCCAGTAATTTCAGAGATGTGCTTTAAAGTAGAGTAGCTTCTGTTTTCATCACTTTTGACAACTATGAAGGTTTTCATCATTACAGATGAACATAAATTCCAGCCTACATTCTGGAGATAAATAACCCCTCCCATGAGTATCTTATAGGGCCACCGTGATTACCAGGTTACTGGATCTTCTAATCTCAGTAAGTAGAAAACTACAGGATAACAGTTTCAAATCGTTCATTGAACCAGATTAAGAAAGAGATAAGTGAGAGCTTTAAAACCACTTGACTAGTGCTGTCCACAGTTAGTCATAACAAAAGCAAAGGTATGCCTCTCCTTATTTTCTCCACCACCTTCACTGTTTTTTTTTCATGTTTTTTTTCATGACAGTAGCCAAACCAACACCAAACCTTTGCAGAAGCAATCATGAATCACACTACATGTCTTTTGTCACATCCTGATGTGTGAAGAGTAGGAATAAACCTCTCCTCTCTACAAACTCAAGGTCATCCAAACCTACTGATTCACTGTCCTGGAAATATTTAAAATGCTACTTTGGTAGATTCCCAACATATTACATCACCCTTTAAGTTGACAACAGACTGGTAGGGAAAAAAAACAAGGTCTGTAGACATAAAAGTCCCAAGTAGTCAATCTTTGGGGACTATATTTTTTGCCTAGAAACTGCATCCATTCCCCTAATTTGACTATTACCTATACGCTGATGACACCCAAATCTAAATATGGACACAGACCTCTTTTCCAAGTTCAGGAACCACAATTGCAACTATGTAGTGAACATCTCTACCTGAGTTTCTCTTAGGCAATTCAAACTAGGTAAGTCTAAATTTGAACCTGTATTACCTTTTTGCAGAACTTGCTCTTTTCCTCTTTCCGCTTGCTCATCTACCTTCTCATCCAAACCAGAGCCTCGGACTTTTCCCTCTACTCCACTCCTAAATCTAATCAATCTCAAGTGCTGGTACTTTACTCAGTCCTCTCTTTCCTGTCATTGCCAGGTTTTCATCATCACCTGCTTGGACTGTTACAGTGGCCTTCTAACTGGTTTGTCTCCAGCAGTGTCGGCCCCCTCAAGTCCGTCCTCTACACCATTGCCAGAGTGATCTTTCTCAAATTCAAAACAGATCATGTCTTTCCTTAAAATTCTTCATGGGCTTTCCAGTGCTTGTAACCCATGGTGTCTAAGGCACTTCAGCAGCCAGTCTATCTACCTCTTCAGCCTTACTTCTTCCTTCCACTCTGCATTTCCCTTGCGCTTTACACTCCTGCAGTAGTGAATTCTCTGTAATGCTACAGGAAATACCTCCTAAGCCTTCTGCACCCATGCCTTTGCATGTACTGTGTTCTAAAACTCCACTCCTCTGCTCCCTGACTGCCTGATGAATTCCTTCTTCCACATCATCTAAAATCCTATTGATAGGTCATCTTCCAAGATGGGTTTAATCAGTTCTTTCCCATATTACTTCCTATGTCATAAAACTTCTTACTTCCTATCCAATATTACTATGCATTTATACAAAATATAGAAGGAACATATCAAAACCCTTACAATTATTATAAATAACTTGCATTTCTGCCTCCCCAGGATTGTGATTCATTAAGGGCACAATTTTGTATTCAGTTTTATGACCCAGGTGACTAGCGTAGCAGCTGGCACACTGTGCACTCAGTAATATTGGCTATTCTTGGACGATTCTACAGTTTATTCAACTACCAAAGAGGGAGCGCACGCCATTACACCCCGAGCTACTATTCATCCCACAAAAGTCACATAAGTTGGTAACATATCAACATAAATATATCTTTGTCAGATGATCAATCAGTTGATTGAAATACTCTTTTTCTCTGTAAATCTGTTTTGGTACCTTCAGAAATCCAAAGGTTGTCACTCAGAAAAAATTTCAAAACTAAGTGTATGGCTTAAAACACCACAACTTCTCAGTAATATTAAATCTCTTACGTGGGGAAAGTTATAGGCAATAGCAACTGGCTACTGGCATTGGTATCATGGCTATGGTTTGTGTGTATATGTAAACACACACACTGTTTTAGTTATATGTCCCCATCTACTCCCCCAGTGAGACAGAAGTGGGGGCTATCTTTTATACTACTTTATTTCTCTGCAGTATTTCCCACATACCGTGTCTGCCCAACAGACATGTGATCCAGGTCTAATAACAGTGGTGGAGTTGACGGGGAGGCTGCATTAGTGCAAAGTACTAGCCAGGAGCTAGGACTCCTGACTAGCTGTGATAAAAAGGAAAAAAGTGAAGTCCTTGTCCTAAATGAGCTTATATATAAAAGAGAAGAGGAAGTAAAACTTTTGAGGACCTATTATGCATGACCCTGATTGGGCATTTGATATAAATTATCTAATTTAGTCCTCACAAAAACTCTGTAAGATAGGCTTTTTATTATTTCTATTTTACAGGTGGTAAGGGAACTAACTCCGAATAATTTGCTCAAGAACACACAGCTAATATGTGCCAGTGCCGGTATCAGTATCTGGGTTAAGAGCCCACATTCTCAACTCATATTCTATACTGCAAGCATTTTGTATGTGAAATCTGAAAGAAACTTAAAAACTGATACTCAAAATTTTATATGTCCATCCCACTGATCTTCAAACTGCACAGTATGAGAATTTTTTTTTTTTTACAGCTATAGCATAATAGCTTTGCAGAGAAGGCAGTAAAATGCAATGAATTAGAGCTCGTGCTCTAAAGTCAAGTCTGCCTCAAGTGCCATCCAGGCTCGACCTCATATGAGCTGTGTTTCCATGGTTACTTACTCCCTCAGAACTTCAGTTTTTGTATCCATGAAATAGAGTAATACTATTTTATAGGGTGAATATGAAGATTAAATACTTGCAAAATCCTTAATAAAGAATAAATACCAATATTAGTAAATTAACAGCAATAAAAGCCAACAACAACAACAAAAAAACTACAAAAAGAGTATTACTTACAGAAGCCAGTAATCTTCCATCTTCCTTCATGGCAAGATAGCGATTTGCACATACTCCTTTGATGGATACAACCCCTCTCTCTTCCGCTTGAAGTTGCAGTTTGACTGTAATGGAAAAATTACCTTTGTGGCATCACATAAAAAACAGTCGTCTACACATTTACACAATTTGAAGACAAGAGCAATCACTAATCCACTCTGGAGGTTTGGCAAGGTGGGGAGACGGGACGGGTTGATTAGATCATATTGGGGTGAAATGCAGATCCTCTAAACCATGAGTGCCTCTAGATTCCCTTCTTACTCCAGTGTCAGTGGGCAGAGAAGAGTGGCAGAATGGGGAATGTTTTCCTTTGATAGGCAATTAGCCTCCACTTGGCCCCGTTAAACACTTACATGTTTTTAAAAAGTGAACAAATTTTAAAGTACATAAAAATGTAGGGGCACCTGGGTTGCTTAGTCAGTTAAGCCGCCGACTCTTGGTTTCAGCTCAGGTCATCCTCTCAGGGTCCTGGGATTGAGCCTGGCTTCAGGCTCTGCACTCAGAGGGCAGTCTGCTTGTGGATTCTCCCCCTCCCACTGCCCCCCCCCCATGCTCATGCTTTCTCTCCCTCTCTCTAATAAATATTTTAAAAAGTACATAAAAATGTAAACCACTTGTGAGAATTTCCACACTACTGCCTAAGTTTAAACTTATTAAAAGTTTTTTTTTTTTTGAGAGACAGTGCACACGCTTGCAGGATGGTGGGGGAAGGGGTAGAGGGAAAGGGAGAGAACCTTAAGCAGAGTCCACACTTAACCAACTAGCAGAGTCACCCCAGTGCCTCTTTAAAGATAATTTTAACCAACTCTTCACAAATAAAATATAATTGATCACTATTATCTTTTGGTTTGTATTTCCTTAAGTTTCTACCCATCTTATTTCTAGCTTCCCCTTTAATATAATACCAATGCATTTTTCTTTCTTTACAGACGGGTTATGATGTATACATTTTGGGGGGGGTGGCAAATCTCTATCTCATGAAAAAACAAAATGCTCATACTTAATTTGCTTTTACAGTGTGTTGAAAAATTTTCAGAGTGTAAGATCCTGAAGAGGATGACCTGTTCTACTGCATTGTCAATATTAAGCAGATCATTGGGGGGGGGGAAATATTACATGATTATGATTGTGCCATAAAGATAATTACCTAATTCAAATAAAAATGAAGTTAACAGCTTCTGTTTTTCTATTCATAGGTACGATTCTCCTGCCTAAAATGTATTCTCCAAAATGTATTTTAGCTAACAGAGGTTACATAAAAAACAGATTCTGGGGCTAAATAATAGGAAACTCTTGGTTAAGCCAAGTTAACTCTTTATTGCCAAACTTCTCAGACCTTTGCTTCTTATAACCTGCATTATAAATCACCATAAGGGGATCAAGTATACATTCTTTATAAAATTTACCTGGACTTGGAATGAATTTGGCCTATGAACATATCTAGTACATTCTTGAGAGCAATAAAAAAAAGTAGTAAATACTCAAATGTGTAGAAATCAACATAATATTAATCAGATAGCATTAGAAACAAAGTAAGTTAATTTTCCCAGGCATTTCCAGGTAGCCAGGGAAACATGACATGAAAAAGCAATGTTTGAAAAATTCTGGAATTATTAACTTTATTAGATATTATGGCATAGTAATTATGTCTTAAAATTTTCTGTATCAGGCAGAGCAACCTACAGGTGAAACAAGACATAACATCTGGGATTAACTTTAAAACATTTTAGCGATCAAACATAAATAAAATATTCTAGCAGCCAATCCATTTTTTTAATAAAGTGGGCAGCATAAAACAAGATTGATTAACTTATGTCAATAGTTATTAGAAGCATGGGAGTTTATTATTCTATTTGTACTACTTTATGAATGTTTGAGAATTTACATTTAAAAAAATCTGTTGAACATTTAATGCCTGATTCTCCTCTGTGTACCAGTCACTCCTAGATTTCAGAGGCCATAGCATTAGGTAAGCCTGCACTTACCAGGCAAAATTTCTCTATAGAATCTTAAAAGATAATGTAAGGTAAAAGAAATACAATCAAAACATGAAAACTAAACAAAGAAGGGCATAAAGTCTTTTTTACAACAGTATAGGGAAGTGTAGAAAATAAGCTTTATTTTTAACAAATATAACCAAAATTGTCTTAATGAGTATGACCAAACCTTGTATACAGCTCTAAAGTGATCCAGATAAGCCATATTAATTATGAATACATTTTAATCTCTTTTTAACTCGTAAGGCTGCATAAATGCTCATGAGGCAAAATTGCATAATCGCTGTACTTTCTTTTGGTGGTTTATCAATAAACTGTAGCCTAGCTGTAGCCCACCATCATTAAGTGTGTATTACTGGTCATAAGGGAGATTATATATATTAATGTGGGGCCAATACCAGTGACTCAATACTTAAAGTAAATGCCATCATTCATTTATTCATTGATCTTTTACAGATTCCTTGGGTATTCCACACTAGATGATTATCACTCATTAAGCCACTAAAAAATAAACATTAATTGTAGATGCTTAAAAATGTTTCTATTGCCATATAATTATTAAAATATACACTCTAAAAATAACCACAGCCTAGAACAACAAGCTGTATAAGCCATAAAATCATAAATTTTCTTTAAAAACCCATTAAAGCTGAGATGAAAAGAACCCAAATGAACTAAATTCCACATACAAATGATCCCTTCCCAAAGAAGAGATGCCTAACTGCTTTTATCTCTGACAGGAGAAACAATAAACCTGCCAAAAAGGGAAGTATGGAGAAACCAGCTGAAACTTTATTAACTCTTAACAACTATTGATGTGAGAAGTTAGAGTTCTGAGGAGCTCTAATCAAAAAACAACTCCATACCCACCTGCCAGTTCTCTTTCACACAGCTTGCACCCAGTGCACAACCAACACACATCAAAGGCTGGGACACGACAGAAGGGCTGAGAAATTTTTGCTGAGTGCAAAGCAGCAGTTCGCTGAAGGCTAGGAGCAGGACAATCTCTGAGTAAGATCCCTCTGACAAGCAATGAGCCTTCACCAAATGCAAAGCAGGATGAAGAGAGATCTTCCAAGACAAGCCAGGGGTTGAGTTCAAGAGCAAGGCTAACTGCTGACCTACCCAAACAGTTGGCAGCTGGGCTATAAGGCAAAATAGAATACAAAAAAAGTACCAAATTAATCCAAAAGAAGGAAGGAAAAGAGAAACTGGACAAAGAACAGATGGGGAAATTAGAAAACAAGTGCCAAGATGGCAGATTAAACCCAGCATATCAATAATTACACTAAATGTAAATTAACATTTACATTTAAGGGAAAAAAATTGTCAAGATAAAAAAGCAAAACTCAACTGTGCTGTTTGTAAGAAAAATGCTTTAAATATAAAGACAAAGGCAAATTGAAAGTAAAAACGTGGGGGAAAACATAAAATGCACACCCTAGGTATAATAATGCTGATATGGCTATATTAATATCTGATAATGTGGACTTCAAGGCAAGTACTGTGGAGATGAACAACGTGATTGCATGATGATAAGAGGTCAGATATGTCAAGAAAGCATAGTAATCTTAAATGTGTAGCACCTAATAATAGAATCCTAAAATATCTCAAGCAAAAATTGACAAATCAATAAGAATATGGAATATATGAATAACACTACCTACCAACTTGACCTGACTTTTTTCTTTGTATATCATGTAGCTTTCATTCACCTGAGACTTTTTTCTCCTCTTAACATCATAGTCAGTTGAAAACTGCTAAAAAAAAAAAAATTAACTGCCAGCATTGTAAGCTATCCTATGCTTATTTGCCTAGTGAACTTGAGTTGTTCAAATCAATTAACTCCAGCTGAAAAGTTCTTTTTCTAAAGTCACCATGATATTAAGTAATATCAAGGGCTCTTGTCCTGAACTATTGGTTCCTTTGTTTTTTAACAGTCTGTAATAATTCATATATGATGCATTTAAAGTGTACATACAATTCAGTGGATTTTAGTAGTCACAGAGTTGTGCAACCGTTACTACAATCAATTTTAGAACATTTTCATCATCCCATACCCTTTAGTATTCACCTCCCATGTCCCCAATAGCACCATCCCCAGGCCTACACTACCACTAATCTACTTCCTGTCTCTATAGATTTTCCTATTCTGGATATTTCATATAGATGGAATCATGCAGTTTATGGTCTTTTATGAGGGTTTCTTTCACTTAGCATAAGGTTTTCAAGGTTCATCCGTGTGGTAGCCATTATCACTACTTAATTCCTTTTTTTTTGCCAAATAACATTCCATTGACTAGATAAACCACATTTGATTTAACTCCACTGGTTGATGAACATTTATTTTGTTTCCAATTTGGGGCTACTACGAATTATACTGCTATGAACATGCTACAGAAGCAAGATTTTGGGTAGACATTTTCATTTCTTCTGGGTATACATTGAAAAGTCAAATTACTAAATCATATGGTGACTATGGTTAATCATTTAGGAATTGTCAGACTTTTCAAAGCAACCATTTTACAGTTTCACTAGAAATTGAGGGTTCCAGTTTCTCTACGTCCAGACCGCATTTGTTATAGTCTGTGTTTTGGGTTTTTGTTTTTGGTGTTGGTTTTTTTTTTCCCCCTGTTTTTCTGGTTTTTTTTTTTTTTTAAGATTGTATTTATTTATTTGACAGAGAGAGACAGCCAGCAAGAGAGGGAACACAAGCGGGGGGAGTGGGAGAGGAAGAAGCAGGCTCCCAGCATAGGAGCCTGATGTGGGGCTCGATCCCAGAACGCCAGGATCACGCCCTGAGCCGAAGGCAGACGCTTAAGGACTGAGCTACCCAGGCGCCCCTGTTTCTCTGCTTTTATTATAGCCAGCCTATTTGGGTGTAAAGTAATATCTCATAGGTTTGATATGCATTTTTCTGTTGGGTAATGATATTAGGCATCTTTTCATGTACTCATTGGCTGTTTGTATATATTCTTTAGAGAAACATCTATTCAAATCCTTGGCTCATTTTTAAATTAGGTCGTCTTTTTATCACTGAGTTCTAAGAGCTCTTTATGGATTCGAGACACAAATCCCTAATCAGATATCTGATTTGCAAATATTTTCTCCTAACCTGTGGGTTGATTTTCCACTCTCTTGATGTTGTCCTTTGAAATAGAAACATCTTTAATTTTCATGAAATCCAGTTTATCAATTTTGTTATTATTTGTGTTTTTATTGTCCTATCTAAGAAACCACTACATAATCCAAGGTCATGAATGAAGTTTTTACAACTAAGCTTTTCTCTTATCCATTTAGGTTTTGATCCATTTTGAGTTAACTTTTTATGAGGTATGAAAATCCAACGTCACTCTCTCACATGTCAATATGCCCACCAAATTGACACTTAAAGACCACTACACCCAAACAGAATATACATTCTTTTTAAGGAATAATCCCAAGAATAAATTATATACTGGCAATAAAACAAGTCTCAATACATTTAAAAGGATTAAAATCAAAGTATTATATTAGAAATTAGTAACAATAAGTTATCTAGAAAATCCTCCAAATATTTGGAAATTAAGCAATATACTTCTAAAAAAAAAAACCACAGATAAATACAAGGGAAATTAGAAAATATTTCCTAATTGTATAATGGAAACTCAACATGCTTAAAGGGAAAGCTGTAGCGTTAAGTGTTTATATTAGAAAAGCAAAGATTGTGAAAATCAAAGCTTCTACCACAAGAACTAGAAAAAGATCCTTTTTCTTTGCCATATTACTACTTATGTTATATATTTTTTATTTTAATTCCAGTTAACATACAGTGTTATATTAGTTTCAGGTTTACAGTATAATAATTCATCAGTTCCATACATCACCCAGTGCTCATCACAAGTGCACTCCCTATTCTCCATCACCTATTTCAGCCATCCCCTCACTCCCCTCCCCTCTGGTAACCAGATTGTTCTGTATTGTTAAGAGTAAGAACTATAAAAATATATTTTTTTTAAGATTGTATTTACTTATTTGCCACAGAGAGAGACAGAGAGAGAGCACAAGCAGAGGGAGAGTCAGGCAGAGGGAGATGCAGGCTCCCTGCTGAGCAAGGAGCCCCATGCCAGGCTCAATCCCAGAACCCTGGGATCATGGCCTGAACTGAATCATGACCTGAGCTGAAGGCAGCTGCTTAACCAGTTGAGTCACCCAGGTGTCCCTACAAAAAAATTTCTAATTAAGATCTCTAATTTCAATTAAGTCCAAAGTAATAGCAGAGGGAATACTTACTATGTAAAAATTATACACTTGAATATATATAGTTTAGTAGAAAATTATCCCAAAATGTTAACAGTTATGGAATAATGAAACAAAAATATTTTCATATACCTTTTGATATTTTGAAATTTTTCTTCATTGAGTATATGTATACTTTTATAGTGTACATATTACTTATATAATGACTTACATAATCATTTTCTATAGCATTGTCAGTGTTTTAAAATAATTTAGAATAAAATTAAGTGTGTACCATATTAAACATGACTATGAAAATAATCACTTTCCTGATTTCATGAGTTCCAAGAGGGAGAGGACATTTCTCAATGAAAAGATACATAAGGGGATCACCTGGGTGGCTCAGTTAAGTGTCTGCCTTTGGCTCAGGTCATGATCTCAGGGTCCTGGGATCCAGCCCTGAGTTAGGCTCCCTACTTAGCAGGGAGACTTCTTCTCCCTCTACCTCTGATCCTCTCCACTCCCAACCCCCACTTGTGCTCACGGTTTCAAACAAAATCTCTTTAAAAAAATTTTTTTTAAAGATACATAAGGGACATATCAATAAAAGCAATGTGTAAACCCTTGCTTGAATTCTGATTAAAACAAATATTTTTAAAATTTTTTGTAGAAAAATATAAGGCCAAGGGGAAATTTTAACTCTAACTGGATATTTTGTGCTTCTGAGGGAATTTTTAAATTTTTATGCATGATAATGGAACTGTGATTATTTTTTTAAGTCCTTATCTTTTAGAGATACATTTATGTATCTAATATGTAATAAGTGTACATATTACTTATATAATGACTTACATAATCATTTTCTAAAATATTTGATAAAATAATATGTCACCTAGGATATACTTCAAAATAATGCAGTACCAGGGAGGGGAAAAAGAGCTAGTGGAGGTATAGATGAAACAACTGGTCATGTGATGATAACTACTGAGGCTGGGTGATGGATACATGATGATCTTTATACTGGTCCTTTTATTTTTGTATATATTTTAAACTTTCTCTAATAAAAAGTTTTGTAGGTTATAAAAGAACAAAACAAGTAACCAAAGGCATTTCATTGGGCAATAGTGCTAATTTGGGTAACAATGTATTGAAGGGTATTAATTATTCAACCTATACTAAAAATACCATAGATCGGGTGACATAAGTGATAAACACTTATTTCTCGCAGTTCTGGAGGCTGAGGAATCCAAGATCAAGGTGCTATTAGCATTGGTGTCTGGTGAGGTCCCTTTTTCTACACACCTTGTCAACACTTGTTTCTTGTGTTTTGATTTTAGTCATTCTGACAGCCATTCTGAGAGGATATCTCATGATGGTTTGGTTTGCATTTCCCTGATGATGAGTGATGTTGAACAACTTTTCATATGTTTAGCTATCTGTATGTCTTCTTTGGAGAAATGTATGCTTATTTCTTCTATTTTTTTAATTGTATTACTTGGTGGGGTTCTTTTTTGGCATTGAATTGTGTAAGTTCTTTATATATTTTGGATACTGTTTATCAGATATGTCATTGCAAATACATTCTCCCATTCCGTAGGTTGTCTTTTAATTTTGTTGATTATTTCCTTGCTGTGCAGAAGCTTTTATTTGATGTAGTCCCAACAGTTTATTTTTGCTTTTGTTTCCCTTGCCTCAGGACCTATGTAAAAAGAAGTTGCTATGGCCAATATCAGAGAGACTGCCTATGCTCTCTTCTAGGATTTTTATGGTTTCAAGTCTCATATTTAGATCCTTAATCCACTTTTAATTTATTTTTGTGTATGGTGTAAGAAAGTGGCCCAGTTTCATTCTTTCGCATATAGCTGTCCACTTTTCCCAACACCATTTGTTGAAGAGATGATCTTTTTTTCCTATACACTTGCCTCTTCTGTCAAAGATTAATTGACCACATAAATTGTGAGTTTATTTCTGGCCTCTCTATTCTGTTTCATTGATCTGTGTCTATTTTTGTGCCCATACCATACTGTTTTGATTACTACAGCTTTGTAGTATAACTTGAAATTAGATTGTGATACCTCCAGCTTTGTTCTTTTTCAAGATTGTTTTAGCTATTCAGGGTCTTTTGTGGTTCCATACAAATTTTAGGATTATTTGTTCTAGTTCTGTGAAATATGCTGTTGGTATTTTGATAGGGATTGTACTGAATCTGTAGATTGCTTTGGATAGTATGTGCATTTTAACAATATTTGCTCATCCAATCCATGAGCATGGAGTATCTTTTCATTTGTGTCGTCAATTTCTTCCATCAGTGTTTTTTTAGTTTTCAGAGTACAGGTCTTTCACTTCTTTGGTTAGGTTTATTCCTCAGTAATTTTGGTGCAACTGTAAATAGGACTGTTTCTTAATTTCTCTTTCTACTGCTTCATTATTTGTGTATAGAGTGCAACAGATTTATTCTGTACATTGATTTTGTATCCTACCACCTTATCAAATTATCAGTTCCAGTAGTTGTTTGGTGGAGTCTTTAGGATTTTCTATCTATAGTATAATGTCATCCGCAAATAGTGAAAGTGTTACTTCTTCCTTACCAATGGATACCTTTTATTCCTTTTTCTTATGTGATTGCTGTGGCTAGGATTTCCAGTACTGTGTTGAATAAAAGTGGTGAGAGAAGACATCCCAAAGGTCCCACCTTCCAATACCATTGCATTGGTGTTAGGACTTCAGTGTACGAATTGGGGGAGGGGTGGAAACACAAACATCCAGTCCATAACAGGTATAAAAACTGTGTTAATGTTCCAGATAGAGTCCCTCAGATACTCTTCAGATTCTACACAATATGAAATCTCAGCCAGTACTCAAAAATACTGAAACATACAATCCAGTGAAAATAAATCTGGTTGCATTCAAGTTAGATTTTTAGTTTCACTGTTCCATGTTGCACTGGCTTCATGGAGAGGAAAGATACAATAATCATACCTGAGATTTAGAAGACACTTAACAAGCTAGTGGGTCTTAATGACTTAGCAAAAGCATAAGCCAAAGACACCTTTCATTTGCTGAGGGTAAGAGGGGAGGCAGGTCTTCATAAGGAGTAGTTTTAAATATTAAGTACTTTAAGAAAGGAAATGAAAGGAATTACATTAAATTTCCATATAGAGTACATTGTAAAATTTTCCACACTTGTCGGGAAAGAAAATACAATAAACAGACAAGACTGCAAAACAAAATTTGTTCTGAAAAATGGAGGATGAGTTAATCATCAACTCTTCTGAACCATTAAAATCCATTCTGTCTGCATCTAACCAGGGAAGCTATCATCCTCAGCCTGGAAATTTAAAAGTGTCTAGAAATGTAAAATTAATTTATATATATTTTTTTAATTTTTATTTATGTGACAGAGAGACAGCCAGCGAGAGAGGGAACACAGCAGGAGAGTGGGAGAGGAAGAAGCAGGCTCCCAGCAGAGGAGCCCGATGTGGGACTCGATCCCGGAATGCCGGGATCACGCCCTGAGCCGAAGGCAGACGCCCAACGACTGCACTACCCAGGCGCCCCTTAATTTATATTTTTATACTTAAATGTTAAAGCCTTGGTTTTTCACCTTATATAAAAACTAAACCCTATTTTAAACAGAGGTTTTCAGTTATACACTTGAAAATGTCTACCATAGCTATTAAAAAAGATATTTTCTCCAAGATAATACTATGAAGTTTGCCACCTAAAAAGTGCTCAATAAATTACTATAAAATAGAACATTCCTTGTTGTTATATATAATAAGTACTACTCTGTGGCACACACTGAGCTAGACTCTGGAATTACAATCTACTCTGGAAAACCTTCTATGGTCATTCCCTCCTCCCTTCTCTCCTCAGTTTAGGATAGGAACCCTCTCCTATATATTCTCATATTGTCCTGTTTTCTCCATTCAGAACAATGTTATACCATACTTATCTGTCCCTTCCTAACTACAAATTTCTTGAAGGCAGAGAGAACTATCTTATTCATCTCTGTATCCCATGCATTAGCACAGTGCCAGGTGTACAGAAGTATCTAGTGAATGTTTGGTGGATGAAGGCATCTCATGCAAGAGAAAATGGGTAAAGGAACAATTGCAGCAATGTCCTTGGTGTGATACCTGAGTTTTATACAGGTGCTGTGGGACTATAGAAAAGAACATGTCATTAGATGGAAAAATCAGGAAATCTTTCTAGTAGGGATGAGATTTCAGCTGTTTTGAAGGGTGATTAGGAAGTAATTCCATGAAGAAGGTACAGGGTAGGGAGACAAGGAGGAATGATATTCCAGGTAGAATGTCATTCTAGAACTGAGGCATGAAATAAGCCACATTTGTCCTAAATAGTCAAGTCCTAGAAAGCTAAAGCAATCAGCAAAATCCAGACTGAGAGCTTAAAATGCACATATTTAAAAAGCAAAGTAGAATATTTAAGGATGACTATTGGTGTGATGAAACTATTAAGAAATCATAAGTGATTAAAATAAAAATCTGTATACTTCTATTGGGAAGGCAAGGGACTGTGATTTTAGAGAAGCTTCTCGGGTGGCTGGCAAAATTCTGTTTTTGTTTTTGTTTTTTTAAGATTTTATTTATTTATTTGACAGAGAGAGAGAGCGTGCACAAGCTGGGGAGCAGGAGAGGGAGGGGGAGAAGCAGGCTCCCCGGCTGAGCAGGCAGCCTGATGCGGGACTCGATCCCAGGACTCCAAGACCATGACCTGAGCTAAAGGCAGATGCTTAACCGACTGAGCCACCCAGGCATCCCCAAAATTCTGTTTTATCTGAGTGACAGTTACAAGGATGTTCACCTAGTAACTCATTAAAGTACAAGATGTTTTATGTGGTTTTCTGTATCAATGATATATATATATGTGCTATAAAAAAACACTATATTAAAAGACCTTTTTAAAGTGGACCTTGGATACTGATTTAACCAGATCACTTCAGCAAGCTGGAGACCACTCACAATATTAAGTTTTTGAATATACAGAAGTCAACAATTTTGATAAACAGACTTCTGGTGGCTTTCTAATGTTGATATTAAATCCAGTAAGATGAACTTGGAAAAATGGTATGCTATCCAACTCTTTTTTTCCCTGTTATACCAGAAAAACAAAACAAAACCCCCAAAACTGTAAACCACAAAATTGAAGGATCTCATTATTAGGCAAGACCTTAGTGGTCAATTAGTCCCATCACTATAGTTACATCTTAAATCCCATTTACAATATCCAAGAGAAACAGCTGTCTTACTTTTACTTGAAAATCTTTAGCAAAGGAAAATTTATAATCTTCCTAAAATGATTTGGCTATGTTAGCAAAGGAACAGAAACTCTGGTCATCCTAAATAAACCACTCAAATGTTCAAGTGCTCAGATTATTAGCACTTGACACATTTGGTTATATGCAATATAACCAAAAAGCCAAATTATTATTATTCCAGGGTTATTGCCACTGGTCAAAATATTTTCGAACTCCTTGGGAATTTCCCCCAGAATTCGTACTGTTTTCTTTTGGATGATAAATCTTAAAATCAGAAATACCAATTTGTTAGAGGTATAAAGGACTTCAGAGATTATTCAGTGTACCCATCTCATTTATAAATAAGGAAGCTGACATTTAAAAGAGTTTTGTCTCTGTTGAAAGAATATCATTCTTGGAAACCATCAAGTCTGTGTTTCCAAGAATGGTGAATATATTTATTAATTCATTCAATAAACATTTATTAGTAACAGCTATGTGCCAGGTACTGTGCTAAGCAGTAGGAAGCACAAAACAAAATACAACACTGTTTTTTTTAAATATTTTTTTATTATGTCAGTCACCATACAGTACATCCCTGGTTTTTGATGTAAAGTTCGATGATTCATTAGTTGTGTGTAACACCCAGTGCACCATGCAATACATGCCCTCCTTACTACCCACTTTTTTGACCTTGAAGAATATACACTATAGCCCAGGAGAAGAGCAACGGTATACAAACAACTAAACAAGCTCAATACTTTAAGTGCCATGAGAGAAATATAGACAAACCACCTTGAGAGTGCTCAGAAGGTAGATATAACCCAGCCTGGGAAATGAAAGGTTTCCTGGAAACAGTGATAACTGAATGAAGACCAAAGGAATTAGCAGGAGTTAGGAACAGAGCATAGGAACCAAAAAAAAAAAAAAAAAATCCATATAGAATTTCCAAAGAAGAAAGGGAAGAACACAGCATATACAAGGAACATCAGGTGATTAGGTGTGGCTAGCACAGAGAGTGAGGGTGTTGGGTGTGCTGTGGAAAAGGGCATATGGGACAGGATGGGGTGGAGAGGCCAGAGGCTCTGAATAATGTGTTAAGGAGTTTGATAGTGTGCAATGATGAGAGCTTTTAATGAAATAGCCAGAATGAAGAGAAGTTGGTAACATGTGAGAAATGAAGGAAATAGAATTAATAGGAGCAGATATGATGGGAGTGAAAGGAATGGAGGTAAGAGAAGGCAGAGAAGGATGGGAGGAAAAAAAGGAAGGAAGAAAGGGAGGGAGGAGTTCAGAATGAGTCCCAGGTTTCTCTATCTTGGATAACTGGGAGATTATGGAGATGGGAAATGCAAGAGGAGGGACAAGGGAAGGCAAGAAGATGTGCTCCCTTAAGACCTATTGGAAGTCTATGGGAAATCCACATAGAGATATCAAGAAGACAGTTATATGAATCTGGAGCTAAAAAAAAAAAAGTCTATACTAGAAATAAAAATTTGGTAATTGTAGTAAACAAGGGATTGCCTGGGGTACAGAGGCTACCCCTCATCTACACAGAGAGATATAAAACGGATGAGATCCTCTGGAACAATGTGTAGCAGCGTGAATTAAGGACAAAGGGCAGAATCTTGGGAAGCACCAACATTTCTAGGAGGCTGTCGCAGATGTACGGCAAATAGAGCCTGGGCGAGAGTGGTAGCCCAAGTGAGTACAGGCAGGCCTACGTGATACCTACACCCCCACCCCTCACACACACAGGGGAACTAAGAGACAAAACTGTTACTCTTTGCAGATATGTGATACAATTTCCTACATTAAAAATCAAAGACTAAATGCAATGTGATATTCTGGACTGGATCCTGGAGCAGAAAAAGGACATTAGTGGAAAAGGTGGTGGAATCCAAATAAAGTTTGTAGTTAACAGTAATGTACCAGTATCATTTTTTTTTTTTTTTTTAAAGTGCCACAGTTACATAAGAAGTTAACCTCAGGGAAAGCTGGGTGAAGGGCATAGGAGAACTCTAAAATCTTTGCAACGCTTCTGTAAATCTAAGATTACTTTTAAATAAAGTGTTTTAAATGTCAAAATAAAATACAAATAAGCAATTAGAAATAATTCAGCAAGGCTGTTTGATACAGAATATGTAAAAATCGAGATTCTGTAACTCACAACAAACTTATAGAACATGCAATTATTTCTTTTAAAGCTACCATTTGTGTTAACAGCTAAAGGGTCCTAGGACTTTTATAGAGAAAATTATAAAACTTAATCAAAAGTCATTTCTAGGGGGCACCTGGGTGGCTCAGTCGTTAAGCGTCTGCCTTTGGCTCAGGGCATGATCCCGGCGTTCTGGGATCGAGCCCCACATCAGGCTCCTCCGCTGGGAGCCTGATTCTCCCTCTCCCACTCCCCCTGCTTGTGTTCCCTCTCTCACTGGCTGTGTCTCTCTCTGTCAAATAAATAAAATCTTTAAAAAAAAAAGTCATTTCTAAAAGACTTAAAAGGGGAGGTATGAATGCTTACAAATGGGAAGACTCAATATAGTTAAGATGTTACTTCTCCCCCCCAGATAATCCATGAATTTAATGAAACCCCAAGGGAGTAGTCAGCGGTAGAAAACCAGGAAGAGTAAAAATCAAGTGAAGACATACTCAAGTGGGACCTTCAAAAAGCCCTTCACAGTCAAATGGTGCAAAAGGAGACTGCTAACACAACTGAAAAGCATTCACTGGATTTAACCACAGTAAGAATTTGGGAACAGTGAATGCAAACAACTTCTTCAAGAGGTTTGACTAAAAGAAACCACAGAAATTAGAATGTAGTATTAAGAAAAAACACCATGTCAAATTGCATGGATTTTGGAGTCAAACAGACTGGACTCAAAATCAGGCTTTACCATGTACCGGCTGAGCTCACCTCCTCACCCGCACAATGGACAAGAATTGCTATTACCTAAGGCTACAGTGAGGCTGAGATGATTTTAGAGTTCTCTCCATATAAAAGTTTTAGTAGAGAGTAATTACCAGATATGTTGACCTCTTACTCTACCTATTTCTTTTCTCTTGCTTTGTTTTGAGATTCGAGGAATTATGTTATTTGTTAAGAAACCTTGTACTTGAACATGAGAATATCTAGGAGAGGGCAAGTGTAACCTACAAAATGTGGTTGGGGTATCTTATAAAAAATATGTCATTTATCCTATATATAATATCTTACCATAGGGAAGCTGATTCTTTACCTAAAGCAAATAAATTTATAGTTTCACTATTCAAAGTGAGAAGACAAAGACTTACACAATTTCTCAACCTATTATCCTGTGTTTACAATTTAATTATTCATTCATTCAACAAAGTGGTCTTGGTTGCCTGTTATATCAGGAGCATTCTAGGAGCTAGAAATACAAATATAACCAAGATCTACAAAGTCTCTACGATCGGAGCTTACCTTCTATTGGCAGCTGCAGTGTTTCTTAGATTGGCTAGCATTAATGTTGTCATTTAAGTAATTTGATATGGAAGCAAACAGAAACTCTCAATACACGAAGATAATCAGAAAGCGGTTGTCTAGGGCTACTTGGGTGGCTCAGTCATTAAAAGCTGACTCTTCATTTCGGCTCAGGTCATGATCTCAGGGTCATTAGATGGAGCCCTGCATTGGGCTCTGCGCTGGGCATGGAGCCTGCTTAAGATTCTCTTATGCTACATGACTGGTCTCCAGATGACAGGTACCCCTATTTCCCAGCATCCTCATCTCAGAACACTGAACATATTTTAATTTCTTGCTCATTCAAAACAAACTTTTACATTTAAAACTGAGTAATAGAGCATGTTAGCTTTCCACTAGAATTATAATTTTTGAGTCAAAAAAATATGTTGGATGGGGCATCTGGATAGCTCAGTCAGGTAAGCCTTCAGTTCAGGTCATGATCCCAGAGTCCTGGGATCAAGACCTACATTGGGCTCTCTGCTCAGCGGGGAGCCTGTTTCTCCCTCTCCCTCCGCCTGCCACTCTGCCTACTTGTGCTCTCTCTGTGTCAAATAAATAAATAAAATCTTTAAAAAAAATACGTTGGAACCACCCAATTTAATGCTGAAGACCAGGCACTAAGAACTTTTTAATGTAGATTACTGACAAAGGAGGCTAGGTAACACAAGAAACTCATTTGTTGAAAATGAAAAACCTTAAATCTCCATATATACATGGAATATTTAAGTTAATAATCAACAAAGATTAGCTACCTATGTTTGTTTGTTTCTTTCTTTCTCTCTCTCTTTCTTTCTTCCTGTTTTTGTAAACAGAAATGACTAAAAGCTCCATACAGCCCCTCATTAAACTTTTGTTTTTTATTATTTTCTTTTGCCTTTCATCCCAGAACCCAAAACCCACACCCCATTTTCTTCACAACTCAACTGACTAGTTAAAATTTATAAAAACATTTGACACACAGATGGTTCATTAAAATTCTTAGCAACTCCTCAGTTTGCAAAGAAGGTTAAATTGAATATAATACAAGAGAAAGAAAAATAAGAAGGAAGAAAAGGGCAGGAAGAACCTTAGAAATCTCTGAGTTCCTTCATTACTGCTCAATCAGGACATGGCTTTATGAGCCCATTAATATCAACTCTTATATCCATAAAGTAAAAATTGCTTCTATTATGGGACAATAATTAAAAAACATTTAAAATTTAAAACCATTTAAATAAAAATAAGTGAAATATATTATGTCTAAAATACCAAATTTCTTACCACAATTATTTTACTTCTACACTACACCATTTAATTTCTACAATTATAAAAAATTGAAAACATACAGCCGATTTATGCCAAAGAGGGGGCTGTTACAAGCAATTCTAATCCATAAAAACCTACAAAACTCAATTTCTTCCAACATCTCCTCTCCTGGATATCGTACTTCATGACCTAAAATGGGAGCGGTCAGGCTAGCTGAGCTACAGGTAAGAGCAAGTGTAGCACAAGGCCCAAATGGCGGCAGATGCCAGAGGACTCTGGCTCTTCTAATGACACAGCTGCTTGTTTAAGAGCGGCACTTGGTTTTACCACAGTGGCATCAGATAATTAAGTCAGACTGGCAGCAAGAAAGAAAAGACTATGTGGCACCTTGAGGCATTCCAGAAGTTCCAAGTGTAATACAGGGTCAAAGCAGAGCTGCACATAACTTCAAAGATGGAGAGAAAAGGCAAAGGTCCGCAGTCTCGGCACGCCTCAGTAAATAGGCACAACAGGTTAAGTAGAGAAAACATCTTCCCACACCCTTTCCACAGCTGCTGGTGCCTCCAGACAGCATCGGACTATCCTGGCATCGGGAAGAGGCCTGAAGTGCTCTGCCACCACGGGCGCCTCTTGGCTGGCTTTGTGGAGGCGTAATCAGGCAGGAAAATTCTGTCAACCATTGGCAGGGGCATTTTCTGGCAAGATGTCTCAGTAATCTGGATTCCAGGACCCCGCACTGCCTCCTGGCACAGCAACACAAAGCATCAATGACAGCACACTTCTATAAATATAAGCTTCCACCTACAAAAGTCATCAACCCTATATGAGTGTTAAATGATCTTTTCTCCCCAGAGGCCAACAGTTAGAGAAATGTTTCTAAAAAAAAGTTGGCCACAAAATTATAGAAATGGAGAGCAGATTGGTAGTTTCCAGAAGTGGGGTTGAGGAATTGAATGTGGGTATAAAAAGGCAACCCGAGGAATCCTTGTAATGAAGGAAAGGCTCTGTGTCTTGACCGCATCAATGTTGATATCCTGGTTGTGATATCGCACAACGGTACTGCAAGATGTTACAATTGGGGAAAGTGGGTAAAGAGTACACAGAATCTCTCTGTATTATTCCTTACAATTGAATGTGAATCTATCATTACCTCAAAATAAATAAAATTAATTTTAAAAAGTCAGCTTAGTTAAAAATCTCATCCAGTTTAATAATTAACATTTGAAATATGTATTTTAAGATACATAGAATTGAGGGGAAAGTAAAAGCCAAGGAATGTAAAGAAGATAGATTCCTCTAGATGTTATTTTTACTATAACTTCAGTTTCCATTATAAAATAGAAATGGAAGAAATTGAGAACCCGCAGGTAGAACAGCCCATAGACCAAATAACTGGCCTCCACGGTATGTAGGTATTTTCATTCTACAACTTACTGTTGACTCACTATGAGCTCGGTCCTATCTGGGCACGTGGAATAAAACACAATACAGTTGACCCCCGAACAACACAGGTTTGAATGTTGTGGTTCCACTTGTATGCAGAATTTTTACAGTACAGCACTGTAAATGTATTTTCTCTTATGATTTTCTTAACATCTTCTCTTCATAGCTTACTTTAAGAACAAAGTATATAAATACATACAACATACAAAACGGGTGTTTATTGACTGTTTATGTTATTGGTAAGACTTATGATTAACCGTAAACTATTAGTTAAGATTTTGGGGAGTCAAAAGTTATATGCAGATTTTTGACTCTCGGGTGGGGGGTTGGCGCCTCTAACTTCCACATTGTTCAAGGGTCAACTGTACAAAGAACATAAAAATCTGATGTAAAGTTTCAGTTAATACCAAATTTTAATTTTACTCTAATAATTATGAGCAAAAGACATGAGATGATTCAAAGAGAAATCAGTATTTGAAAATTCTTTTTTTGTTGGTTTGTTCTACTTATCAAATTCTCAGTTATTCAGAGGCTGATTATGTGGTCTGTGGGCTATTCTATGACCATGGGTTCTCCATTTCTTCCATTCTCTTCTTCATAGCCTCTGAATACTTCCACTAGAAGGTGAGGATACAAGGGTCAGAAGAAAGAAATATGCTCAAATATCACGTGTGCTACCTGTTGTCATATTAAAACATTAGGTGGTGGAAGGGGTACAAAGACAAGAAAAAAAAGATTTTTTTGTGTGCCTCACAGAGCTGAATGTCCACAGATTTTTATATTTTTCATTAGCAAAAGAACTCCGAGAACTGCTCTGGTGAATACAGAACATGTGATCACTTCACATTTCTTTGTATCTCCTACAATGTTTACTGAGTTAGCAGGAAGCTCACTGGCCCCTGGGGCAGGCATCCAGGCTACTTGTGAGTTTTCTTCCAGCAGAGGCCTTCTGAAGCTTTAGAAGAGCTGCTCTGTTGTGGGAGGCCAGCAACAGACAGGCCCTTGAGGAAGTCAATACCCTAACATGGAACAAATGTTGAAAGTCAGACCTTCAGTCAGGGTCAGCCACTGCTATAGCTGAGAAATATTTTCACCAAGAAACAACTGCTGAGGTTCTTAAATTGCAGTTCTATAATACAAATTAATTCTTGAGATGTCCTTAACCCCTTTGGTTTGTCTCAGAATAAATGGAGTTCAGCATTCAAGGAACACTATGAAAAATGAAAACGCTTGTACTAAAACCAGGGTAGCTAACTCAAAGGCCTACAGGGACTATGCAAGTAACACAGAACTACGAATCAGCTTGAGTGATGAGATGAAGGGGAGTAGGGAGGAGTGGGGATGGCCATGGACTATAGGACACATGTTCCCAGCTAGTGGGGCAGCCACTACTCAGTCCCAATCAAGTGCAGAGTTTGAATCTTCCCTACTCCCCATCCTCCTTCTTTCCCCCCTCCCTCCTCCCCCCTTCTTTCTCTCTCTCTCTCTCTCTCTCTCTCTCACACACACACACACACACACACACACACACACACACACACGGTCTATGATGGTAATTTGATCTGGCTTGTGGGTCACCAATTTGAAATCTCTCTTCAAAGGCTATTAACCTGGCTGGAGTACTCTGAAATCACAAACAGCGCAGATAAGATTCACAATAAAAATATAAGCTGCCACAAGCAAGTATTTTTGCAATCAATCCAACATACCCAAGAAATGGAGCACCTCCTGATTACAGCCTTTTCTTGGCAATTCTTTCTCTTTTTGAAATGCTTCTTGGATGATTTGAGAAAGCCTGAGGGTTCTCTCAAAGTTAAGTGCCCCATGGAGATAATGCAACCAGCTTGGTTGGCTGGTCACGCTCCTCCCCCAGGGGGAATGCCAATTAGCTGGACTGTTTGTGTTCCTGGCCCTTCCTTCTCGATTGAAGAGTTCACATTCATCTACAAAAATCATACAATTCAGGCAGCTCCAGAACAGAAAACAGAGCAGCAAGTGTGTGCCCGGGAAAGGAGGAGCTTTGGGGGGAGGGGGGGAGGAGGCGAATAGGAACACAGGGTGGAGAAGGGAAGCTGCCCAGAGTGTTCCAGTTATTTAACTACGCTCTCCCACACAGTCATTCTCTTTGACTGGTAAAATCATTAGGAAAACACCTTTCAAAGCAGGCTTAAGACAAGAGAGTTTTATTTGACTCTCATGAAAATAGCCCAGGCAGCACGTCTCCCAATCAGTGACGAGCAGTACACAGCCTCTGCTTTGGAAAACCCTGATTCCAGCCAAGAGCTCAAGGCCCATCTCCAAAACTTCTGAGGAGGCCCTCCCAAGGAAAATTCTTCCCTGCATCCCCTGCATGACATAGCTGGGTGGATTTAGTAGGAAGCTGGAAACAGCCCCTTTGCCTGAAAGTCTCTAGTAAGAAACAGGACCCCTTCTTCAGCTGTGCTGAGGATTTAAAAGAAGAAAACAGGATCGCAGTTAAAGACCGTGGTTCCACCCCCGAGAATGTCCCTGCCTTGAAGTCCAAGTTAATAAAGTTAAGTGAACTACTCTGCAGTTGAGTTCTCTAAAATAGGATATTTGAAATTAATGGTTAAAAGCTGGAGGGGTGAGAAAGATTCTTCAAAAGTGTTTGCCATATCCCTACACAATATCTCAATTACTGACGCTAAATACTTTGACTGGTTTCACAAAAGTACTATGTCCTGGGATGGAAATGAACGGTATCAAAATAATTCAGTGAATAACTGAGTATGCTGGTCAAACCTCCTTAGGTTAATGCCTTTTCTATGTTTATCACTTTAAAATGTTATTTCCTCAAATGAACAGGAAGGCCTTTAATCAACGCCCATTTTAAAATGTTATCTGATCCAAAGGCTCATAGATGTAAAAAAGAAAAAACATACAGTGGCTTTCTCTTCCCATATTCCCAACATGTTCAATATGCTCTATCCACAGAAGAGACAGGTATGCTCACTGCGGTCTAACTAGCCAAGCCTTCATTACCCGCTGCTTTAGTCTCAGTGTCAAGAGTACATGTACTGAGCGCTTATAAGATGTCTATATTTCATAGTGAATTCATAAACCTAGGTTCTGCATCTCTCTTCATTTAATATATAAAAAATACACCCTTGTATTTGACTTTGTTGATGCCTATTTAATTTATACATGTCTGGATTTAACTGTTTTGTTTACAGTCTGCATCTAACAAACATTTATAAAGCACTTCCAGTGTACCAACCACAGCATTGGAACATACACCCTGGCACCACTGATAACAATAAAAAAGCTTGTGGGAAAAAAAAGAAGACTGTGGATGTAGGACCCAACTGCGTCAGGAATAGTGCAATGAACAAAAGACAGTTCACGAGTTTTTTTTAAATTAAGGAATTCCAGTAAAGGGGATTTAATTTCAAATCCCCTGAAATACCTGATCCCCCTTTTCCTCCTACCTAATTCTCAAAAATGCGAATAGCAACACTTCCACTTTATTTCTTGTTTTCAGGTCTTTTTCTCTGTCTCCACATTGGCTCCCTCCATTCCTCTCTGTGTTCTAAGGTATTTATAGTGTAGACAGATTTAAACATACTTTAAGTATCTTCCCTCCTCACTCTCTGATTCTGGAGTGTGAACGACATATAATAGTAAAAAAGAAAAAAAAAATTTGTACAAATGGAGTAGGGTCAGATAAATAAGGGCCTCAGAAAAAACAAGCAGGAAGGTTAAGACAACAAGAATGATAAACATACTGCAGGTTCTTGAAAAGAAATGTTATCAGACTAAAAGTAGAGTTTAAAGAAAACCTAACTGAAAGGTTATTGGAGCTGTTCATGTGTAAGAAAAGAAGAATGTGGACTGTGATGGTGGCAGTGAGGGGAGAACAAAGGAATAAACGCCAGGGTTTCATGAAGTCTGAATTTCGGTTAAAAAAAAGGGGGGGGGGAGTTGTGTTTAGATTTCAATTTGGAAATATGAAAACTGAAGTGAAATAATTTGGGGAGAAAGTTGATCGAATCAGGATATCCAGCTTATGACCCAGCAGCAGCTCTATGCTCATCAAAAAAACAATGAAAACAATGACCTGCTCATTTGATTGGAAGTGAAGCTAGTTAGGTTCAAGCTAACAGAGTGACATCCAAAAGAAGATGTTTTCCAGACAGCAGCAATTTTGAAACTGGATGTGGTAGACTTATTTTGGTGGCTCCCATGAACCACACCTTTGATGGTCATACCTCACGTAGCCTCTGCCCGTACTGACTCCAATCCTGGGCCACGCTGACTGGGTTTGGTCCGTGGGCTATTAGCAAACACGATGCACACAGCGCTTACGCACCGGAGCTTACGCTCTCGGAAACTTTGCTCGGGAGATGCAGCCGCTACGTAAAGAAGCTCACACTAGTCTCAAGGACAGACCCCATGAAGAAACAGAGATCCACGGGCTGCCAGTTACCCCCGCGAAGGTGACAGACATGTGAGTAAAGCCTTTTTAGATATTCCTTACCCAGCCCCCCTTTGACTGAAGATGCGTGGGAAATCCCAAACTATACGAGCAGAAAAACTGTCCAGCTGAACCAGTCAATCCACATCATCGTGAGAAATAATAAAATGGTTATTTTAGGCTGCTAGGTTTCGAGACATTTGTTAGACAGCAGGAGCTGACTGGAGTGCTGGAGAGCAGAGGAGATACAAAGGTGTAACAGGGAGATTCACGAATAATAAACTGTCACCGCTAACATCCATTAGGGCTTCCTACCTGAGGGCACGATACTAAATTCTCTGCCTGTGTCCTTCGGTGTTAATACTCCCAACAGTTCTAACACAGTAGCTTTAGTAGCTATTATCACCACTAGCCTGATGGGGGAATTGGTATTTAAAGAAACTAAGCAACATACCCAAGATCATACAACTGTGCATGGGTGCCGCAGTCAGTTAAGTGTCTGACTCTTGGTTTTGGTGCAGGTTGTGATCTCAGGATCGTGAGATTGAGCCCCGCGTCAGGCTCTGCGCTCAGTGCAGCGTCTGCTTGGGATTCTCTCCCTCTCCCCCTGCCCCCTCCCTGCTACATGTTCTCTCTCTCAAATAAATAAATAAATAAATCTTAAAAAAAAAAAAAAAGGCACAGCTGAGACATAAACCCAGATCTACCACTTACCTGCACAAACGTGAAAAACGAATCCATGAGAATGACCTTAACAAAGAAGTGAGAATAAATAAAAACACTGAAGGTAGGGCTAGGGCTGGAAAGAACAATCACTTGACCACAATTTTGAGTTTTTCTCTAATTTCAAGGATAGCTGTTCAACACATTCTTGCTAAGAAATCACTTCTAGCCCCTATTTAGAAGGCCAGTTCCTGCTTGTCGTCCTACCTCTGTACTTCCACTCTGATAACAACAGCGGCTCCTAGAGCCACATTTAGAGCCACCTGTGGGCTCGGGGAGTCTGGCCTCACACGTCTATCACTTTAGGATCGCTCTGGCCATCTCCGGGCACAGGCCCGACAGGAAGTGCCCTCTTTGGGCTCCTACTCTTGTCCTTTGGCCGTGCCTATTTCTTATGACGTTATGAGTCCTTCCCAGAAACTGATTCTTTGAACTTCCAGCAGAATTTGAGCCAAAAATCCTTGGAGCTTGGTCCACAGAAATCATCGAGTCCAGACTTTTCAGTTAAAGATAAGGAAGCAAGTCCAGGGTTGGTAGTGACCTAGGGCCAAAGATCAGCAGTCCCTCCTTGTCTACTGCTGGACACTGAACCACCTGGTTTCTGTGAAGTGTGTCACTATCGCTTCTTCATTTGCCATTCCTCAAGGTACAGCTGGTTGAAATATGCTACAATGGTGCCTTGTTCCAAGTAATTAGCTGTGTGGGGGTAAAGGGGGTGGTGGAAAAGCAAGGGAATTGATGAAAATACCAAGAAATAAGAGGTCTTATGTTTCCAAAGAAAATCTTATATGATCTCTCCTCATTCTTTATAATCAAAAGACAAAGAGTTAATTACTATAGTTTGCAAAGTTAAGAAAAAAAGTCATAAAAGTACACAAGTACTAAAGCAAATAGAACTCAGGCTCTAGTAGTCATAATTCCATCCCTAAAAAAGGAGCCTAAAATCACAATTATTGAATATACGTCCTTCCCCTGTGCCACAAGAACTGTCACTTTGTGGGTTTTTTTTTTTTTTTTTTTTGCTCCTTTCTCCTCGTCAGACTTGGAACCACTCTCTAAGGAGCTCGCCAAGAGTCCCATACAACTCATTACTTACAGGTTTTGAATATGAAAGTCTGTTTCAGCCTAGATCATCTCTTGCTCATTTGGGGGTGTATTTGTTTTTCCTTTCTTCCTTTTCCTCTTCCACTTTCCCCCACCCTTACTCTCTCTGCTCCCCTGACTTATTCTTTCTGCTTCTTTCGAAAGATATATGAGGCTGAGTAAGATTTAAAAAAAAAAAAACCCAGATATCTATAAAAGCATCCAACACTATCTCAGTATTATTTTTGGACGAATAAAAAAAGGTTTTAGACATGGAAAGTGATTCCGTTTGAGATGTCCTGAATTGAAATTTCTTGTCTCCGGCTTGGAAGGGAGTCTGGCCCTCACAAGTAAACTGTTCCAAGACCAGACACAAATACATCTCATTTTACGCAACTCACACATTTTACTATAACTATTTTTCCCAAGAATTTCTAAAGTATACTACTTTCTACCTCTAAGGGAATAGTGATTTTCACATGAAGAAAATATTATTCAGAATCTAGCCATAGTCTTTCAGCTGGGCAATACAAAGGATCAAACTCCCGATTTGCATTTTTTTGGATTCATGGAAAGAATTATTAAGCCAGGAAGATGCCTTGGAGATCACCTGTTCCAATGCTGATGTTTTAAAAACAGAAAATAGGCTCTCTACCCAAAGATGTTTTCTTATGCCATCCAGACCTCTCTCCCTTGCAACATTTAAATCCTAAGGGCTTCCTCGTCACCACAGGCCATTGCGACACTACTGGAAGCTAAGCACACTGGGGTCCAGCTAATTTCTTCTGGACAGCCATTTTCAAGTGGCATCAGGCCTCTCCCCTCCTAGCGTATGAAGCCTTTTTCTGGCTTCCTGTCCCAACATCTACAACTCTTATTTCCCACCACCAGGAATAGCAACAAAGCTCCCAAAGAGAGTTTGTCATGTTGTGCCATTTTGCTACAAAATCGGCACACTGAAATCCCTGTGTAGCTGGTGGCATTCTGCTATGGCCTTTTAGCTTCCCAATAGGGAGTCACTTTGCCCCTGAGGTCACAAAGATAAGGAGAGCCAGTTAAGGAGACGTGAGCCCTGTCCAAGTGTCCAGGGTGCAAATAAGGAAGATGTGCAGACCATGGAAGAACTCCCCTGCTGCTGGCCCAGCACCAAATCCCACTCCCTCGCATCCCCAGCTCGCTCTCGGCAGGGCCAGGGAGATCCAGATATGTCGCCTTGGACTTCCCATGAGGCTTGAAAACCTACAGCAGAAAGGCCTCTAGTTAGGCTGACATCCCTGCTTCTTCTAATCAATGGTGATTTTCCTCTACAAGAAAAGAGGTGGATGCTATGATAGAAGCAACGGACCTTCCCCGTAACGGCCCAGAATGGGACTTTAAACAAACTAGCACTTGTCTAACCAATCAGACTACAGCCTCCACTCCCCTGTGCTGACCAATCCTCAGGAACAGGCCTCTGAGGCCCAGTTCAGTTTATGAAAAGAGAAGAGCAAGGCAGCCCTTGGGGCAGATGGTGGTAGACAGAGGCCAGGGACAGCAGTAGTCCTACCACGATCACGGACAAAAGCAGCCTGAAACAGCTCCACGTGTATCACTGTGATCATGCTGGACTCCTCTGTTTGTTTGCTCTAATAACCCTCTTTCTTCTAGAATAGGATCATCATTCTGGGTTTCAGGAATCCTAAAGAAGCTAACCCATACATGTCCGGGAAGGGAAAGGAAAACCAGAAAAAGCTAATGAAAGATGCTTATGGAGGTTCCTCAAAGAACCAAAACTAAAAACACCGTATGATCCAGCAATTCCACTTCTGGGGTATCTATCTAAAGAAAACAAATCACCATCTAAAAAGGTATCTGCATCCCCATGTTCATTGTAGCATTATTTGCAATAGCCAAGACATGGAAACAACCTAAGTGCCCGTCAACGGGTAAATGGATTAAGAAAATGTGATAGACACATGCACACCACACCCACGCACAATGAATTATTATTCCGCCATAAAAAAAGGACAAAATCTTGCCATTTGTGACAACATGAATGAACCTTGAGAGTATTATGTTCCATGAAATAAGTCAGACAGACAAAGACATACTGTATGTAGAATCTAAAAGACAAATGGGCTCATAGATACAGGGAACAGATTAGTGGTTCCAAGAGGCAGGGGTAGGAAGGTGGGCAAAATGGGTCAAGGTGGTCAAAAGGTACAAACTTCAATTAATAAGTAAGTCCTGGGATTATAATGTACAGCATGGTAACTATAATTAGTGATCTGTATCATAATTTGAAAGTGTCTAAAAGAGTAGATCCTAAAAGTTCTCATCACAAGAAAAAAAATCTACAACTACACGAGGTGATGGATATTAACTAAACTGTGATAATCATTTTGCAACGTATACGTATATCAAATCATTATGTTGTATACCTAAAACTAATATAATGCTATATGCCAACTGTATTAAAGAAAGGGGGAGGAAGGGGATTGGGGAAAAAGGAGGAGGAGACGAAGAGGAGGAGGTGAGGAGGAAGAGAAAGAATAGGAAGAGGAGGGGGAGGGAAAGGAAGATGAGGAGGGCGGTGGGGGAGAGAGAGAGAAAGGAGCTAGACACCATGTCCCATGGCAAGCACCAGTCATATAAGGGGGAGCCTCCTTAGTGCTTCAGTGATGAGCTGGGGACCAAAGCAAAACTAAACGTCTCGGTATTAATAGGAGGCCAGTCTAGTCCTCTGTCAGGAACTCTCTGACTCATGTCCTTGGGCATCATAGTGAATAAGTTGGTCCTATCCAAGCCAGGGTTGGATACCTCAGGTCACTCTAGAATTTATGCCAGTAAGGGCCCTGTGATTGTTAATTTTATGTGTCACTTTGGCTGGGCCATGATACGCAGATATTTGGTCAAACATTATTCTGGATACTTCTGTGATGTTTTTGGATGAGATTTACATTTAAATCACTAGATTTTGAGTAAAACAGATAACCCTTCTCTACAATGTGGGGGGCCTTCATCCAATCAGTTGAAGGCCTGAATAGAACAAAAGACTGACCTTCCCTGAATGAGAAGGAATTCTGCTAGAAGATGGCTTTTGGAATTGAAATCGCAACACTGGCTCTTCTCTAGGTGTCCAGCCTGACAGGCTGCCAGCTTCCATAATCACAGGAACCAATTCCTTAAAATAAATCTCTCCCTCCCTCTCTCCCTCCCCTTCTCCTTCCCGCTCTAACTCATGTGTTTCTCCTATTTCTTCTGTTTCTCTGGAACACCATCACTCATACAGGCCTCCTAAAAATCAAATTGCTAGGTCGTCAGGAGAGAGCACCTGTCTGGCTGTAGCCCTAAGCAGCCGCGTCTCCCCCTGCAGGGCTCATCTCTGATGGCACTCAGAAGCCAGGCTGACCTTCGGTGAGCCATACTGCCCGTACATCACGCCCAGCACACAGTGACATGCCCCTTCCTGTGTGTTCTGATTCAGTACCTTCGCATCAGTCCCACATCATTGTTCCGTCAGTATAGGAGTTTCCCAAAGAACACAGTTATGATTTTCACACTTTAGAAAAGTAAAATGTATTATGCAGAATATGTTCAGATTTAGATTTTTGTTGTGCTTTGACTTAGACCATACAGTAAATTAGAAATAATGCTCTGCTTTCAAGTACTAATGAAGCATCATTTCCCTTAGCAAAGTAAAGCAGTTACAGCGAGAGTAACCAAGGCCACACATCCCTCGAGCGGGATTGAAGAGGAGAGAAGCCAAGGGACGCATGAATGAGAAGTGGCTGCCTTCTAACGGGAAGGCACAGGCCTGAGCACTGCTCACAAGCAATGCGAACGGTCAGCTGATGTGCTGTGTCCACCCACTCCTCCTGAGACATAACCTGGAGGTCACTATCTCACTTGTCTCCATCCCTTCACATTCCTACCCCCAGAGAATAGTACCTAACACCTGCCTCCACTCCCTCACTCCCCATTCATTCTGCTCAGAAACTCTTATGGAAATAATGTATGGATATATTATTTTAAAATTTTTCTCAATAAATGGGTAAAGAAGTAAAGATTTGCCTTCATCTCTTCTCTCCCAATTCCATTCCTCTTCAAAGTTATAACCACTTGTTAGCAGTTCAGTGTGTATCCTTTTCAGATCTTAGTCTTAAATAGTCCGTAAGTATATAACCCTTTCGTGTGTATGCATTTTCATTAATAGACTAAAATTTTCAGTATTGCTCCAATAATTTCCTTTCTTCTCCTGACAAACGAAGACCCCTCCACTCTAATGCACATATATCACTTACAGTGTCCCAGGCAATGGTGGGAGACTTACGTTTCTCAATCGGACTACTTTAATAATTTCCTAACTGTCCTCCCTACTCCCAGCCTTACACTCTCCAACCCATCCCACACACCCAAGTGATTTTACAAAGCCCAAATCTGATACTCTTATTCCCCTGATTAAAATATTTCATTGACTCCTCACGGCCTCAAGGATAAAGATCAAATTGTTCTGCATGGTTTCCAAGGCCCGTTCGAACCCAGGCCCTTCCTATGTGGCTGGCCTTGCTGTTTACCATAACCCTCTACTCC
Source organism: Ailuropoda melanoleuca (assembly GCF_002007445.2). Classification (NCBI taxonomy): domain Eukaryota; kingdom Metazoa; phylum Chordata; class Mammalia; order Carnivora; family Ursidae; genus Ailuropoda; species Ailuropoda melanoleuca. The sequence goes on from NC_048222.1 coordinate 128,603,410, forward strand.
AGGCACGCCAAACTATTTGCAGTTTCCAAAACATACCAGACCTGGTACGGTTTCCTTGGCCTTCATGCCCTTTTTTGCCTTCCAACAAAAATTAGTTGAGTTGCAAAACATATATGTAAATAAGTAAATGACTTCTGCTGAATGGGGATATTAGCACCTTGGTGTTAAAAGTTGGGTGGAGGGTCTACCAAAAAGTTGTAACTTTGATTTAGAATAAAAATCTAAGGCATCACTTTTTGGTGGTAACACCTACTTGCCTCCCACGACCCAGCTGAGCAGTAACTCTTGTTCCAAGCCTTTTCTGACTTTCCTGTCAGAACTGACTATCCTCCTTGGGATGACCTCACCTTGTTACAACACAAGGACACAACAGAAGCACAGCAGGCATAACATTTTACATCTCTTCTTATCCTCCCAGACAATACATGTTTTAAAGGGGTATGGGCCTCTCTCATCGGACTTAATTCCCAGTGTCTAATGCTATACATGACAATATATTAGACACCTGTGGATAAAATAACAAATCAATAAATACATTATTTTTATTGAGGTAAAACTTGTCAGGTCCCAAATAATATGTAAGATGAGTCACAAAGATATTGACAACATACCAAGACAAAAAAAAATGTTAAAAATGGTTTTTAAATGAGGCAAACAAATTCAAGTGCTGAAAACTGGTGAAGCTAGGATTGAGATCATTATACATGCAAGAAGCAGACCACATATTTGGCTTTCTAGAAGCCAATAGCAGTAACAAGTTTCTCAGAGACAGTAAAGTTAAAACAAACTGGCTGTGAAGGAGAAGGGTAAGTACTCCTGACACAGTTACCAAAGAGCAATTTTTCCCAAGGGACCTCAAAGCGGGCACTATGAAATGAGATAAACAGCAGCTTTAAACACATCTTAGAATTAACACAGAGAGGAGTTTCATACAGGCAAAGTTATACTCAAAAACCAGTCACCATAAGCTAAAGGCTCACACCAACCAACACATTCAAACTGGTTCTCATTGCTGGTCAGGCTAATTAGAAGATAGAGTGATTCCGGTGTACTGTACTTAGCATATTTTGGATCATGGACAACTCTGAGAATCTTGACAAAACGCCATGTATCCTCTCAGGAAAACACCCCGGCATGATATTTTGCACTTATTTTTAAGGAATCAAAGCTTGTCCATGGATGGACCCCTCAGGTTGGACTCTCCAACCTGAAGTAAAGATATACTATATATCCTTGAGTCAGGCTTCCATAAATATTATTCCCCACATCAGGTCTTCTAAAAAGTTCCACTCTCTGTGCTACCTAGAGAGCAGGACCAGATGTTTTAACTGTCAGCCATGATGGGTGTTAGGTTCCTTCTGCAAAAACAGAGGTGCCTAACCCCACTTCTGGAGGTGATACTCACGGGTAACCAGGCCAAACTTTTTCAGAATTCTACAACATAAAAGCTCTACAGTTCCACATCATTAAACAAGGCCAAAAATAATTTAAGTCTGGAAAATATGCAATGTAGGTGTAACCAAACAGATATCCCAACTATTTTTTTCTTCTAATCTCATTAGAACACTCAGAGAATATCTAACTTTCAGTAATGTAACTTCCTGAAGTGACTTCCAAGAAAAATTCCTTGTTGCAAAACACGTATGTAAATAACTAAATGACTTCTCTTGTTGCACAGGGAGATTAACTATACTGCTGTTAAAAGTTAGGTGGGGGGTCTCACCAAAATCATAACTTTGATTTAGAATAAGAATCTAAAGCATCACTTTGGTGGTAATTGGAGAATAGGGTCAGCTGTCTATTAAGAATACTTTTAGATCATAACAATAAATCCCTATCACCAATTTTATCTTTAATTTTTTGCCTTCCTGGTCATTAAAAGTGAAGGGGCTCATGGGCCTGGCCCAACACGCCAAAACATGAAAAACTCTAGACGCTCTCCCGAAGAAAACACACTTCTTTTGTAAAATGTTGGTATGAAAAATTCAGTCAGGAGAAAGAAAGAATGGCAGAGGAGCAGGAGGACCCCAGGCTCCCCTTGTCACGTGAATACAAGTAGATGACTATCAAATCATCCTAAATACCCCAGAAACCACCCTGAAGACTGGAAGAACAAACTCCACAACTGACAGTAGAGAAGAGGCCACATCAAAGAAGGAAGGAAGTGCAGAGACATGGCTTGGGAGAGAAATGAATCATGGCCAATGGGGTGGAGAGGGAGTCACAGTAGTAGAGAAGGGCGAGAGACAAACTAATACACAGGGGAGCCCAAGGGGAAACAAATCACCACAGCAATTGGCTCAGAAAGCCAATTTCATGAGTTCTTGCAACCAGTGTGACTTAAAGCCTGCAGTTTTAAAGGTCAGCATGCTTGGCCCTGGGAGAGGTCAGAAGGCATTGCTCTGCTCTTGGAGAAAAAGGCAGGACAAACAGCCTATGGACATACAGCATAGAAACAGTGATTTTAAGAGCACCTGGGGCACACAGGGGAGGTTAGCTACTTATCTCAGAGCATGTCCCAGAGAGGCAGCATTCACAGAGAGATGCCTCAAGAAACAAAGGAACTGGTAGGCATCATTTCCCTCCCCAGCCACCTGCAGGAAGGAGCACAGCTCAGACACTGGCTACCTAACTTGCTTACACCAAACCCCACCCCACCCAGTGAAACCACCCCTCCCAATAACACTTATCTCAGTCCCAGCACAGCAGACCCCTCCCCCAGAGGACCGGCCCAAACTCCTGCCCACACCACAGCTCCTGATAGGGGAGTTTTGCAGGTCCTCAGTTCCACAGTGGTGGTGACAAGCCTCATTTCACAAATACACCAGGCACACCTAGTTAAAATGCATCACCTTCAGGCCAGGGACCAAACACTGCCCACAACACGCATAAAGAGCCTCTGCAGACAACTGGCCAGAGGATGAAGCGGCCAGGACAAAAGAGCAGAGCACATACAGCACACATTGGAGACACTCCTGGAAGCACCAGGCCCTGGGGAGCAGGGGACACTACATGGCAGGACACTACAGGATCTCTTCTTCATAAGGTCATTACCCTCAAGAACAGGAAATATAGCTGTCTGTCCTATCACAAATAAACATGCAAAGAGACTTATTAGACAAAATAAGAAGACAGAGAAATTCATCCCAAACAAAAGAACAGGACAAGATCATGGCCAGAGATCTAAGTGAAAAAGATGTAAGTCACATGCCTGATAGAGAATTTAAAGTAATGATCATAAGAACAGTCACTAGACTTGACAAAAGAATGGAAGACATGAGTAAGACCCGTAACACAGAGATAAGGAATAACATAGCAGAGATAAAGGGCACAAAAATGAAATGAGAAACATGCCTGATGGAATGAACAGCAGGATGGAAGAAGGAGAGGAATGAATCAATAACCTACAAGACAGGGTAATACAAAGTAATCAAGCTGAACAAAAGAGAGAAACAAGAATTATGCAAAATGAAAATAGACCTAGAGAACTCAGTGAGTCCATCAAACATAATAACATTTGCATTATAGGAGTCTCAGAAGAAGAAGAGAGATAAAAGGGGGCAGAGAATTTATTTGAAGAAATAATAGCTGAAAAATTCCATAATCTGGGAAGAAAACATATATCCCTATCCAGGAGGCACACAGAACTCCCATCAAAATCAACAAAAGCAGACCCACACAAAGACATATTGTAATGAAATTATCAAATTATAATGATAAAGAAAAAAATTTAAAAGCAGCAGGACAAAAGACAGTAACTTATAAGGGAAAACCTATAAGGTTGACAGGAGGTTGTTAAACAGAAACTTGGCAAGCCAGGGGGCAGTAACATGAATAGGGAAAATCTGCAGCCAAGAATATTCTACCAAGCAAGACCCTCATTCAGAACACAGGGAGAGATAAAGAGTTTCCCAGAAAAACAAATACTAAAGGAGTTCATGACCACTAAGCCAACCCTGTAATAAATATTAAGGGGAATCTCTAAGTGGAAAGGAGAAACTAAAAGTGACAGTATAAGGTAAAAAACACAAAAGCAGGAAAAGAAAAAAATGAATATTTCTGTAAAAAAAATCAGTCAAGAAATTCACAAAATAAAAGAATATAAAATATAACAGCATATTATCTAAAACATGGAGAAGAGAGGTAAAGAATGGGTTCAAACTTAAATGCCCATCTACTTAATGTAGACTGCCACATGCAGAAGTTATATACAAACCTAATGGTAACCATAAATCAAAAATGACTAATAAATACGCAAAAAATAAGGAGAAAGAAATCCAATTATAATACTAAAGAAAATCAGCAAACCATGGGAGAAAGACAAGATCAGAAAAAAATCTTCAGAAACAACCATAAAATAAAATGACAACAAATACAAATCTATTAATAATTGCTTTGAATATAAATGGACTAAGTGCCCCAATCAAAAGATAAAAGGTGACAGAATGAATAAAAAAAAAAAAGACCCATTTATATGGTGCCTACAAAAGACCTATTTTAGCTGTAAAGACACCTGCAGACTGAAAGTGAGGGGGTGAGAAACATCTATCATGCAAATGGATGTCAAAAGAAAGCCAGAATAGCAATGCTTATATCAGACAAAGTAGACTTTAAAACAAAGACTGTAACAAGAGACAAAGAAGGACACTACATAATAATAAAGAGGACAATCCAACAAGGTACAATAATTGTAAATACTTATGCACCCAACATAGGAGCACCCAGACACATAAAACAGTTAAAAACAAACATAAAGGATCTAATTGATAATAAGAGTAGGGGACTTTAATACCCCACCTATATCAATACACAGAACATCTAAACAGAAAATCAAGGAAACAAGTGCTTTGAACGACACCCTGAACCAGATGAATTTAACAGATATATTTAGAACATTCCATTCTAAAACAGCAGAATACACATTCTTTTCAAGTGTACATGGAACATTCTCTGGATAAGTCACATATTAGTCCATAAAACAAGCCTCAACAAATTCAAGAAGATCGAAATCATACCATGCATATTTTCTTACTATAACACTATGAAACAAGAATTCAACCACAAGAAAAAAGTCTGAAAAAAACCACATATACATGGAGGTTAAATAACATATTATTAAACAATGAATGGGTCAACCAGGAAATAAAAGAAGAAACAAAACAGTACATGCAAACAAATGAAAATGAAAACACAACAGTCCAAAACTTCTGGGATGCAGCCAAAGCGGTTCTAAGAGGCAAGTTTGTAGTAATGTAGGCCTAACTCAAGAAGCAGGAAAAATCTCAAATAGACACCCTAACCTTATACCTAAAGAAGCTATAAAAAGAACAACAACAACAAACCTAAAACCAGTAGAAGGAAAGAAATAATAAAGAACAGAGCAGAAATAAATGATATGGAAACTAAATAATAGAACAGATGAATGAACCAGGAGCTGTTTTTTTTGAGAAAAATCAATAAAATTGTTAAACCTCTAGACAGACTTACCATGAAAAACAGAGAAAAGACTCAAATAAAATCACAAATGAGAGAGGAGAAATAACAACAAACACTACAGAAATACAAACAATCATAATATTATGAAAAACTGTATGCCAACAAATTGTACAACCAAGAAGAGATGGATAAAGTCTTAGAAACAAGATAAACTACCAAAACTGAAACAGGAAGAAATAGAAAATTTGAACAGACAGATAACCACCAAAGAAAATGAGTCAATAATCAAGAAAACTCCCAACAAACAAAAGTCCAGGAACAGATGGCTTTCCAGGTGAATTCTACCAAACATTTAAAGAAGAATTAACACGTATTCTTCTAAAACTATTCCAGAAAATAGAAAACTTCCAAATTCATTCTATGAGGCCAGCATTACCCTGATACCAAAACCAGATAAAAACACCACTAAAAAAGAGAACTACAGGCCAACATCTCTGATGAACACAGATTCAAAAACTCTCAAGAAAATACTAGCAAACCAAATTCAATTATACATTAAAAAAATCATTCACCATGATCAAGTGGGATTTATTCCTGGGTTGCAAGGGTGGGTTCAATATTTGCAGATTGATCGATGTGATACATCATACCAATAAAAGATAAGAACCATATGATTATTTCAATAGACATAGAAAAAGCATTTAACAAAGTACAACATCCATTCATGAGGAAAGCCCTCAACAAAGTAGGTTTAGAGGGAACATACCTTGACATAATAAAGGCCACATATGAAAAACCCACAGCTAACATCATCGTCAATGGGGAAAAATGGAGAGCTTTTCCCCTAAGGTCAGCAACAAGACAAGGATATCCACTCTCACCACTTTTATTCAACATAGTATTGGAAGTCCAGCCATAGCAGTCAGACAACACAAAGAAATAAAAGGCATCCAAATGTATAAGGAAGAAGTAAAACTTCCACTATTGGCAGATGATGTGATACTGTATATAGAAAATCATAAAGACTGCACCCAAAAACTGCTACAACTGATAAATGAATTCAGTAAAGTTGCAGGGTACAAAATCAATGTACAGAAATCCGTTGCATTTCTATACACCAATAATGAAGCAGCAGAAAGAAATTAAGAAAACAATCCCATTTACAATTGTACCCAAAATAATAAGATACCTAGAAATAAACCCAACCAAAGGGGTGAAAGACCTGTACTCTGAAAAACTAAAAAACACCAAAGAAAGAAGTCGAAGATGATACAAAGAAATGGGAAGACAATACATGCTCACAGAACGGAAGAATATTGTTAAAATGTCCATAGTACCGAAAGTAATCTATACATTTAATGCAATCCATATGAAAATACCAACAGCATTTTTCACAGAACCAGAACAAACAATCCTAAAATTTTAATAGAACCACAAAAGACCCCAAATAGCCAAAGCAATCTTGAAAAAGAAAAGCAAAGCTGGAGGTATCATAATTCTGAACTTCAAGTTCTATTACAATGCTGTAGTAACCAAAACAGCACAGTACTGGCACAAAAAAAGACACATACATTAATAGAACAGAATAGAAAACCCAGACGTAAACCCATAATTATATGGTCAACTAATCTTTGACAAAGCAGGAAATAATATCCAAGAAAAAAGATTGTCTCTTCAAAAAATGATGTTGGGAAAACTGGATAGCAACATGCAAAGAATGAAACTGGACTACTTTCTTATGCCATACACAAAAATAAATTCAAAATGGATGAAAGACCTAAATGTGAGACCTGAAACCATAAAAATCCTAGAAGAGAACATAGGCAGTAACTTCTTTGATATCACCTATACCAACTTCTTTCTAGATATATCTCCTGAGGCAAAGGACACAAAAGTAAAAATAAACTATTGGGACTACATCAAAATCTTCTGTGCAAAAAAGGAATTAATCAACCAAAGTAAAAGGCAACCTACAGAATAGAAGAAGATATTTGCAATGACATAGCTGATAAAGGGTTAGTATCCAAAATACATAAAGAACTTATACAACTCAATACCCACAAATCAACCAATTAAAAAAATGGGCAGAAAACACGAACAGACATTTCTCCAAAGACATACAGATGGCCAACAGATACATGAAAAGATTCTCATCATCACTTATCATCAGGGAAAAGCAAATCAAAACCACAATGAGGTATCACCTCATACCTGTCAGAATGACTAAAATTAAAAAACAAGAAACAACAGGAGTTGGCATGGATGTGGAGAAAAAGGAACCCTTATGCTGTTGGTGGGAATGCAAACTGGTGCAGCCATTGTGGAAAACTGTATGGCATTTCCTTCAAAAGTAAAAAATAGAATTACCACATGATCCAGTAATTCCACTGCTGGGTATTTACCCAAAGAATACAAAACACTAATTCAAAGGGATACGTGAAACCCTATGTTCATAGCAGCATTATTTATATTAGCCAAGATATGGAAGCAGCACAAGTGTCCATCAGCTGATGTACTGATAAAGAAAATGTGGTGTATGATATATATACACAATCGAATATCATTATTATATATTATATATATATATACACACAATGGAATATTATTCAGTCATAAAAACGAATGAAATCTTGCTGTTTGCAACAACATGGATAGAGCTAGAGTATAATGCTAAGAGAATTGATTCAGAGAAAGACAAATACCATATGATTTCATTCATATGTGGAATTTAAGAAATAAAATAAACAAAGGGAAAGAGAGAGAGAGACAAATCAAGAAATAGACTCCAACTGTAGAGAACAAACTGATAGTCACCAGAGGGGAGGTAGGTGAGGGATGGGTGAAATAGGTGATGGGGAATAAGGAACGCACTTGTCATAATGAGCACAGGGTGATGTATGCAAGGGTTGAATCACTATATTGTACACTTAAAACTATTATAAAGTGTATGTTACTGGAATTTAAATAAAAACTTTTTTAAAAGCAGTATAAATATTACAGAACCTGAAAAAAAATTTGGTCAGATACCCCACTGAAATCAACACATCCAGGCTATGCATGTTACTATTCTATTATTTTACCCTATACACTACTTACTGTGTTTTCTTTTCTCAGTATTCTCAAGCCTCTTGGAACTTTTTTTGTTTTTTTTTTGTTGTTGTTGTTGTTGTTTTGTTTTTTTTTAGCAAGGATCTACATTAAGCTTACTACCTGTCTCTAGTTTCCAGAAAACATCTTTATTCCGCTTTTTGATATCTAAGACAACTGCCCATCTGCTGGTAAATTTCCTATTCTCTGTGGTTCTTACAGACTCAGCAGTGCCAACAGTGCAATGTGTGTACCAAGGGTTGGCCTCTTTCAGGTCCATATGTTTCACGGAGGACGGGAATAACATGACCAGAGCTGGTCTTCAGAAGGATTACTCTGCCTGAATTACATCTCACCCTCCCCCCAAATTCATATGTTTAAGCCCTAACTCCCACTACCTCAGAAAATGATGTATTTGAAGATCAGGCTTCTAGAGAGGTGATGAAGTTAAAATGAAGTCATTAGAGAGGGCCCTAACCCAACCTGACAGGTGTCTTTCACAAGGCGAACTTTGTGTGTGCACAGAGGGATGCCCAAGTGAAGAGGCAGCAAGAAGGCAGCCATCTGCTAACCAAGGAGAAGCCTCAGAAGACATCAAACCTGCAGACATCTTGATCTTGGACTTGTAACCTCCAGAACTATGAGAAAATAGATCTCTGTTGCTTGAGCCACTCAGTCCACGGTATTTTGTTATGGCAGTCCTAGCAGACTCACACAGATGGGATGGGTTAGCCCGCAGATGCAACAGTCAGGGACACAACCAGAGCAGCTGTGGCAAGGGTGCGGAGACCAGAGCAAGTGTAAAAGACACTGCATAGGGCTCAAGAAAAGGATGTGAGCATTGAGGAACATGAAGAGTAGACATTTGCTCCAAGAGATGGGCCTGGCTGGCAGGAAAGATGGTGATAACGTTTAAAAATATTGGGAAGTCGAAAGGGGGGGGGCAAGTGATTTCAAGGAAAGAGTTGTTTAATTTTAGACACATTTCTGGATGTGTCTGGTTAAGTGCTTTCTTGATACATTTTTGTCAATCTTGGTCTTTATTTCCTCCGTAGCAAACACTAAAAAATTACTGATGGAGCAGATTAAAAGAAGAAGTTTAAAATGAAATGGAAGATTAAAATAAAATAGGTCCAACTACATCTGCTTTTGGGGGGTAGGTTTTTAGTCTTACACCACGTATTCTTAAATAGTGAGCCTATCTCGAATTTCCTTGAAAGCAACTAGCTTTTAAAACATCCTTTCAGTTATTCTCTTGCACTTTCTGTATGCCCCAGCTTATCCTCCATTTTAATCTTCCAGACCCTGTCTTCAAGGTTCGTTCCACTCTTATATAGTATTTACCTTTAATTATGTCCTAGTCTATTTTTGTACATGCCATTTAAAAATCTTTGAGTTCTTCAGAAAACAACCCCTAAATTTTAAGGAATTGTTGTATTTTTTTTTAAGATTTTGTTTATTTGTGAGAGAAAGAGAGAGCATTAGCAGGCAGAGGGAGAGGGAGAAGGAGACTCCCCACTGAGTTAGAAGCCCGACATGGGGCTGAATCCCAGGATCCTGAGATCATGACCAGGGCCGAAAGACACTTAACTGACTGAAATTCCCAAATGCCCAAGGAATTGTTTTATATTAAAAGCCTAATATTTCCTAAACAAAAATAATGTAATAAAATTGTGGGAGAAAAAAATGGCAGGGACCCTAGCTTTGCTGGACATGGCGAAGCCTCTGGGAAAAATTTAAATTCTTTTTTTAAGTTGCTATTTCTGTTTTAATTTCTACTACATTGTCTATCTGGAATTCTGACCATAAATCTGTGTTCTAAACACCAAGAAATCTAGAAGGTATAATTCATTACCTGTTGTCACAAAGAGATCGTGTTTTGAAAAGGTAATACCAAAACTGTATTCTTATCTATAAATGAGGTTAATGATATTTGTAATCAAGATTAAACATACTATGTATAAAGCTGACATAGAGCATGTTCTCAAGAATTTCATCCATTCATTCAAAAAATACTTTGTAAATTCCAAGCTCCTAGGAATATAGAGGTGAAGGCCAAACAACTAGACCTTCCTCTACTGCCCGGTACAGAGACTTTGCCTAGGACTGTGGCAATCTCCCTAGGCATCTGGCCAAGGTTGGACAGATCCCCTGAATACTTTGTGGCTTTAATACCCTCCCTACAAAATAATCTGTGCCTCACTTTTCCCACCATGTAACAGCCGAAAGAGTTGCTGTAATTCATTATTTTTTAATCCAACACTAGCTGCATATGTCTTCTTTATATATAGTATCTCTATTAAACCAGTTAGCAAGACTGTCTTCCAATTTTACTTGCACTATATTCCCATCACTAAATTATTGAGTTTAGAGGAATGTAAAAATGTAAGTATGTAAAAAGAACTTCTAAAACTTAGAAACACACTCAAAATAGAGTATTTCTTTTTTCACATAATTTTTGGACAAATGCTCTACCCCCAAAGAAGATAAGGAAATAAGGTTAATTAATCTTACATTTAAAGATTAAGGACTAAATTGGACTCTGAGAAAGGCTCTCCAAACATCTGTTTCTAATAAGAAGTAACAAATAGAGGACCAACCATGCAAAATGCAAGATTATACCATCCCAGAATCATAATTTCCAAGATTAAAGAGACTTTCTTTCCTTGAGTCCCCATCCAAGTAGCCATTGAGCCAGTAAGTAAATGACACCTCCCCCCAAAACACATACACCATCTTCAAATGAGTCAAAGCTAGAAAGGTCAAATTACACAGGAGAATGGAAAAAAAATCTAGGCAAGAAAACTAACATAATTAATAGGTGAGAGAGAGAGAGACCGGAGGTGTTAGATTAAAAGATAGGCATCATTAAGCAGTAACTAAATTAATGTTATTTCTAACTCAGAACAAAGACTGTTCAAGAGATACACTTCGAAAAGAAATTTTTTAAATGGAGGCATTATTTGATTCTGTTACCCTCTTCCATTTTCTATTTCTGGAATGACCACTGAAAAACCTATGAATTGTTTTCTATTTGCAAAATGATTCAGCTTAGAAAGGAGTAGAATAAGACCGGTCATTCAGCAAATTCTCCCACCCACCCTTACAGACATCACATCACAAAGACTATGACTCACTTTGTCATACAATTTCTATCCTTTCAAGAGTTTTAAGATTGTGGTAATGAATTTTGGCTCATAAATCTGAATATTAGGACTAAACGATTTGTGCCATTCCCTCAGAGCCAAAAAGGATACTAACAACGGTACCAGATAGTTCTTAATCCTAATTTATAAAATGATTCACTGGTTTTAGACTTGAGAGAGAGAGGCTTAAGGATTAAAGTGTCTGATTCAAGTATGAATTGTCAGATCTGTACTCCTTATTTAGAGGATTAGAACTCGTTCTGGAATTGGCTAGACATATTGATGTTACTCAATAACTGAAAAGAAAAACTTCCACAATAAAAAAGTAATCCCAGCAAATGATTATGTTTTACCTTTATTACTTCTTTCGAGTATGTGAAAGGTGTCTGCAGAAAAAACTACAGTGATGCTGCCTTCATTTTATCCCCTTTACATGCCTCATACTGAATTATTTATGTTTATTTATTTAAAGTTCTAGCTCTTTCTACAAATGTTGATTGAACCTCCTCAAAGTCTTCGGCCTGGTCATTCATTCAGCAAATGGAGCCAAAAGGATCTGGGATGAGTCAATTCAGTCTCAGACCCTCAGAGAAAACAGGAGAAAAAGAGATTGCTAGGTAATGTTTGAATTTTTTTTTTTAAATTCTTCCCAACTAGGAATTTCCAATAACATTAAGGGACATGAAATTAAAACATATCAAACTGTTAGAAGTATATGGGAAAGGAAAGATGGTCCAGGATGGTGTGAAAGAAATGTGGCCTGAAACATGATTCAGGAAGCAGTGGATTAAAGCAAAGAAGAGGAGGATGTGAGAGGGTCAGAACGGAAGTGAGAAGACTCGGCTAATTTGTAGGTACGTGTAGAATTTAACAAACACTCCTTGAGTGGCCACTGTGCATGAGGTCAGATACGAAAAATCCTTCCACGTCCTTGCCTGCAAGGAGCTCGGTCCCACTGCAGGAGAGAAACACATCAACAAAGTCTGATGACAGAGGTCATTAGGTTCTCATGTACCAAGCACTGTGGGGAAAACAGAGATAAAAAAAAAAGTAGGGAACGTTTCACAGAGGAGAAGATTTCTGAGCTAGGTCTTAAAAGACTTTTAAAGGGAGAAAGGTGGGAATGGAAAGAGCGTGTGTGAGAGGAACTGATAAGAAAAAGGATTTTCCAAAAACAAGGCTCACATAAGGAAAGGCCAACCACTGTAACAGTGACGGTCTTGTCAGATGAGAAACTGCAATTAAGTAAGAGCACCCGCAGCATCAGGAGACTATGGATGGTAAATAGTGGGGAATAAGATTGAGCAGATAGATTACATTTGAAAAGGGACGTCAGGTAGGGTCGTAGGTAAGTAAAGGGCACAGGAAATCAAAAGACAGGGCAAAGAAAAATCATTAAGGCAGGAAAGATTCTGAGGTGTCTAGCTTTGAAGACTAGAAGAAGAATTTCACTACAAACAGAAATTTGGTAGAAAGGGGTGCTAGTTTGAGGAAAGGACGTTAAGTTCTTTTTTATGCATTTTGAGTTGAGACTATAGCTATTTGTCCTTCAAGCAGAGGGAAACACAGTCCTAACAGAGATGGGAAATCAGGGACTGAGACGGCCTATAAATGATCTGCTGAAGGAACAGGAGTAGACAGGAAGAAGAGCAGAGGGCCAAAAACAGAGCCTTGGGGAGTATGAAGGCAAAAGAGCACAAAGAGGAGAAACCAGAAGAAAGGACAGTTGGATGGGTGAGAAAGCCAGGTTGATGCGGTATGACAGAAGCCAAAGAATTCTCAAGAAGACAGAGGCAAGAAATAATACCAAGTGTCAAATTGTATGGTGTCAAGTATCAAGTGTCAAGTAGACTGTCAAGCAGGGTGACAAATTGGATAAGGTCCCATGGTTGACACGAAAGGCTGCTGGGGCGCAGAATGATTTAAGTAGAATTCTGGGGGCAGGATCCAGAGTTAAAACGAGAAAAGGAGATGAAGTAGAAGAGAGCACGGGATTCCAGGGTGTTGGGCACAAAAGCATGAGCAAGCAACGTGCCGCACGCCTAGGGAAGTTTGTACCGCACAGTACAGGCTAAGAATCCAAATGCTTTTTTAAAAAAGAAAGAATTCCTAACAAGTTTAGGGGCACCTGGGTGGCATGGCGGTTAAGCGTCTGCCTTCGGCTCAGGGCGTGATCCCGGCGTTCTGGGATCGAGCCCCACATCAGGCTTCTCCGCTAGGAGCCTGCTTCTTCCTCTCCCACTCCCCCTGCTTGTGTTCCCTCTCTCGCTGGCTGTCTCTATCTCTGTCTCTGTCGCATAAATAAATAAAATCTTTAAAAAAAAAATAATAATTCCTAACAAGTTTAAACTATTAATCACGAAAAATGATTCAACTTTCTATACAGATTACTCTAAGAAATGCTTATAGCCAGCCTCTAAGATTCCCAAATACTTTTCAAATATAACTTTGTGACATATAGTCATCTTCATTAAAAGACTGACCAAGCATCTAAATGTATGCATAACCACACCAAGAGACCATCAAACCTCAACTAAGCTTTCTACAGGGGATGGCCCATGAGTAATTATTACACAGGCTGAGTGGTCCCCACAAAATGTTTTCATCAGCGGCTGACACTTAATAAACACTCCCTGAGGAAAAGGTCCTAAGCCTTTACGGTGCTTATTTATATGGAGAATTCATGGTTCCTACTCTAAGGTGCCTAAATTATGAACAGAGAACAATGTACTCAGAGAATCCAGCCAGATCATTACTACTCCGTACAAATTTCCTTTGAGGAAAAAAAAAAATCCACACAAACACTTCTTTCTTAACTCATTTTATAGTTTAATTATAAATTTCAACTACAAATCAATGTATAGCTTAATTTAAATAATTAAATAGGGGGGCCTGGGTGGCTCAGATGGGTAAGCGTCTGCCTTCACTTCAGGTCATGATCCCAGAGTCCTGGGATCGAGCCCCGCATCAGGCTCCTTGATCAGTGGGGAGTCTGCTTCTCCCTCTTCCTCTACTGTTCCCCCTGCTTGTGCTCTCTCACTCTTGCTGACAGATAAATAAAATCTTCTTTAAAAAAAAAATACTTAATTAAATTATAAATTAAACAGGAAAATTCCTTTCAACAGTTCAATTATACTTGGAATTTCCTCCTCATTTTTATCATCTCTGGAATATCTTTAAAATCTGGAAAACTTTCACTTCAGGATTCTATAGAATAATTCCACTTACAGGGTAAGCTAATACGCGGAAGTAAGTAGCCCTTTGAAAATATAAAAACACATGCTCTACAGAATTCTGTAAATGAATAAGCAAGCATTAGGGGTATGCTGGTCAATTCAAAAGTCACCTTGTGCAGGAAGAGTGACAGAGGACAGCTGGGATGAGACATAAATTAAACAGTGAATATTGGCTGTTTGTTGCCTCTAGGTCCTCCAAATTTCTTCAAACTAAAAATATCTTACAGGAATTTAGAATGGGACTAGTCTGGCTTCTAAGAACCAGTCTATGGCTCAAGGGTGAGGCTCCCTGGGAGTCACCACTTTTAGTCCTCCCTTAAATTTCTTGGGCCATAAATAACCTAGCTTAGAAAGGAGGAGTTTGATGGCAAAAGAGAACACAATAGAGAATCTAACAAGTATCAACAAGGAAACACTGGAAATCATGTGGCCACAACTGCATTTCCTAATGATACAATCTTCCAAATGATTTTGCAAACAATCCAGCATTATTTATTGAGCATTGATAGCATTTACTAGACCGAGTCTTGGATTTCCAAGTGCAGAAAATGACCAGCTCAAAAACAAGCAAAACAAAATACATTTGCTTGGATAGAATACAGTCATGGCGTTCAGGTTTTTGCCCTGAATGTGCTGAAGTGCCTTGTTCCAGTTCATGTTTTCGACTCCTAGCCTTCTAACAGATGTGAGCTACAGGACAAAGGGGCCCAAACAGGGTTTTTGGAAAATCAACAAACACTAGAATTTGGAAAAACAAGCCAAGGCTATAGCATATGTGTAGTTACTATCCTGTTGTACAGGCATCTTGTGATTGAAAAATAACAGTTCCAATGATGTGAGACCTAAAAATTACCTTTTTCAGTATCACAGATGGTGATTTTCTGAGAATCAATGTGTGGATGAATAAAGTCAATTTATAATTATAATGTATAAAGAATGGTTTGTGTTTTATTATATCTGTAATTTTTTTTTATTTTCAAATTAAACTTAAAAATCATGACCATGCATTTAAAATGGTATCATAAATCTAAGTGAGAATACTTAGAATGCCATTGTTACGCCATTGTCAAAGTCTAATTACATAACGGCCATTTTATAAACACAAGGGGAGCCTTCAGGGTGTGTCACAAGGGGACACTGCCTTTTCTACACTGAAGTCACTTGGCATCAAACTCCTCTTAAAAGGGTTCTAAGGTGTGGTAATATCTATGACTCATGAATTGTCCTTTCATTGCTGTACCAATTACATGATTTCCATGATTAAATGAGCTATTAGATTCTTACTTCATTTGTTTACTGCACATAAATAGCATTACAGTAAACACTGTGCTTATTAAGGCAAATTAGTGGGATCCACTTGCCAGATATTGCCCAAAAAAGATGGGGGGAAAGAATCTAGTATCACTGCATCCGTAGTGTCATTTACATAAAGGAAGAGAAGAAAGGTGACTTTATCGAATACTGCAGGAACACGACTGGAGTCGCCCTGCTCAAGAACTCCACTCCGCAGAGGGGCTGGCTTGCCCAGTGCTACGAAATGCAGGAAGCCCACAAAGGGGGCCCTGGAGGGTGCTCTCCGGAATGAACGGAAGAGTGCAGTGAGGCGGGGAGAGGGCAGGAAGAGAAGGCAAGGGACCCGGTGGGCAAGAAGCGCACCCAGGGTGATCACTGGGTGATCAGCAGATGAACTCTGGTCATCAGTTACTGTTCTGAACCTCAATCCTCTCTTCTATAAAACAAGA
This sequence comes from Ailuropoda melanoleuca, assembly GCF_002007445.2. Lineage (NCBI taxonomy): Eukaryota > Metazoa > Chordata > Mammalia > Carnivora > Ursidae > Ailuropoda > Ailuropoda melanoleuca. The sequence continues at coordinate 128,620,057 of NC_048222.1, forward strand.
CCAGTGAAGGACAAGGTCTGACGCCTCCCTCTGAATTTCACAAGCCCTTGTTTTTATGACTGGAATTGCATGGAATACGTGCCGTGGCAAAGGGCACGGGTGTCAGGCGGGCCAGGATCCCATCCCTGCTCCACACAGGAGCGGGCAGGTTCCTCTGGCTCTCCAAGTCTCAGTGTCCTCTAGAGCCTGGAAGCGGAGAAGTATGGCAAACAGGCCGCCACCTCCTAGGAGAAGCACAAGGGTAGAAACAGCACGGCTAACTACCTCCATTTTTTTTCCTAAATAAGAGCATCTGGAACACATTTAAGGCTAAAAGGTCCATAAGCAGCATACATTTCACTCACTGCACTCCAGCGCATGGTGTATGTACGTGCTCCTTGGGATAAGATGTTTTCTCTTCTGAAGTTTTTACTTGGTTCACGACTTTAGAGTATAGCTTAATGTTACACAATCCCGTGGGCATTTGAATAGTCCAGTCAAAACATCCAGGACACCAGAAGGAAGCTGTGTGAGCAGCACACATGCTGGAGAAGCATAGACTCTGTCACCACATCTTGCTTTTATCAAAACTCTCCTGTCAAATGAAAGTTACTCCAGAACTATAAGGAAAGTACAGGAAAATCAGCCCTTTCAAGTGAAAACACAGAAGGATACCCATGTGTGAAGCAAAAGTGACCTTCAACAACACCGAGAAGTTGGAAATTTGATGTTCAGTCATCTTCTCCCTCCCCGTTCATTCTGCCTCTGCCCTCCCCGTCCAACACCTTCCTGCCCTGTCTCACCTTTAGCACCTGAGCCACATTCCCCATACCTAACCAGCACCCCACATTTATACTATCCCTCCCTAAATTCCAGTCCTAGTCAGCTATGGGGGGAGAAATTATACTTACAATTTAACTCAGACCAAATGTTAAAATCTGATAATGACCAAACTCTTCTTTTTAAAGGTATTTGCATTTTAGAAGACATCTGGGCAGAAAATGTTAATGCCAAAGTAATAAATCTCTGAGATTTTCAGGTCAACTGGACAAAACCACTTGAGGAATGAGACCATGGGTTTTTCAACTTTTCAAAAAGGTCTGGCTATGTGAGCCATAATTCAGTGGAAAATTGTGGCAACGATTAACCCTGTTTTTCCGTGTTTTCTGGTCTTGTTTGTTTGGGTAATGGAGGAGATGTGGTTGGGAAAACAGTGTTATATCATGTCCATAAACATTTTTTTCTCATCTTTCCCATCAGTCTTGCCCTGGTTGGTCAACTATCAGTATATCATTGACANTGTTTTTCCGTGTTTTTCCGTGTTTTCTGGTCTTGTTTGTTTGGGTAATGGAGGAGATGTGGTTGGGAAAACAGTGTTATATCATGTCCATAAACATTTTTTTCTCGTATCTTTCCCATCAGTCTTGCCCTGGTTGGTCAACTATCAGTATATCATTGACATGCCAAAAAATTTACTGTATTTAAACTTGTGTCTGGATTGAGCTACACAGAAGTGGTCTAAATTTATCATTTTAGGTTTTTATTCTTATCAGTCTATTCCTGGTAAAAGGTGATTTTTAAAAAATCTGTACCTTCCACAAATCTGGATGAGTATTCTACTCTTCACTTTCAACATGCTGCCCTTAGCTAGTTATCAAGTTGGCAGGTCTCTCAACCTTACCACTATTAACATTTGGGATCCGAAAATGTTTTGCTTGGGATAATGGAGGTATCCTGTGCACTGCAGGATGGCCAACAGTAGCCCTGGCCGCTACCTACTAGGTACTAGTAGCACCGTTCCAATTATGAACCAAAAATGTCTCCAGGCCTTGCCAAATGTTGGGGGTGGGGGGCAGGGACAAAATCACCCCGCTCTGAGAACCAGTGAGTTAAAATAAGATTATGGAAAACTCACAGTTGGGAAGAAAAAGTTAACATCTGTTACTACAAGGTGGGCAGTGTGCTATGCAATTCAGAATTATCCACTAGTCCCTATATAGTTTTTTTTTAAGATTTTATTTATTTATTCGACAGAGATAGAGACAGCCAGTGAGAGAGGGAACACAAGCAGGGGGAGTGGGAGAGGAAGAAGCAGGCTCATAGCAGAAGAGCCTGATGTGGAGCTTGATCCCAGAATGCCGGGATCACGCCCTGAGCTGAAGGCAGACGCTTAACCGCTGTGCCACCCAGGCGCCCCCCTATATAGTTTTATTCTAAATGAAAGAGTATCAAAAGCTTCAAAGAAAAAAAAATGATTCAGCAATTAATAAAGTGTCTTTAAAAAAAAAAAAAAGGACTAGGGGAAGCCCCAACATGAACCTGATCTGGAGAGTTCTTCCGTCTTCTAGTCATAGAACAGGCTCCTTTTTGATTACAGTTTGTGCTACTAGACAAGAACAAAACTATTTGAGACATATATGCACCTGACCCTACTCAGCTGCGCTGGCCGAGCATACAACTGCCAAACTTCAAACACAGAGCTTAAAACTTAATTTTAGGGGCACCTGGGTGGCTCAGTCAGTTAAGCGTCTGCCTCCGGCTCAGGTCCTGATCCCAGGGTTCTGGGGTGGAGCCCCACATCAGGCTCCTTGCTCACTGGGGAGCCTGATTCTCCCTCTGCCTGCCACTCTCCCTGCTTGTGTGTGCGCCCACACTCTCTCTCTCTAACAAATAAATAAAATATTTTAAAAAACATAAAAATAAAAATTAATTTTGTGAAACCTATTCAAGTTACTAAAATAGAGAAATAGCACATTGGGGAGCCTGGGTGGCACAGCGGTTAAGCGTCTGCCTTCGGCTCAGGGCGTGATCCCGGCGTTGTGGGATTGAGCCCCACATCAGGCTCCTCTGCTATGAGCCTGCTTCTTCCTCTCCCACTCCCCCTGCTTGTGTTCCTTCTCTCACTGGCTGTCTCTATTTCTGTCGAATAAATAAATAAAATCTTTAAAAAAAAAAAAAAAGAAATAGCACTAACCCATATATATTGGGTTACAAGTACTTTTTCAGTTTTACTGGATAATGTAAGTAGTTGATAAAATTTAAAAAAAATTTTAAAAAGTAAAGACCTGCATCTTTTGCTGGTTGCTATTTTGGAATCAATAAAGACCTAAGTAATACAAAAGCACATTTCCCATTCTTCAACCCAGGTTTGGTGGCAAAGCTTTGGCCTCTTTCCATATCACCTCACATGTGTGAATGACATTCCATCAGCATCTTATGGTAAAGAGGTAACTCCTGGGGAGGGACGTTCTGCAGCTGGGCAGGTCTTAGGCAAATAGAAAAGCAGATTCTTCACCTGAAACCCAGGAAGGAAGGCCAAACACACAGGTTTAAAATGGATGTTCTACCTACACTTACAGGATGACAGTCAAAATATACTCTGATCCTCTTTCTCTCACTTCAAATTCCATCAATGTTGTTAATCAGCCCATTTTATGCCCTTTTCCTCCTCTTTGCTATAGACCAGTTGGTCTCAAGTGTGGTCCCAGGTCAGCATCACCTGGGAACTTGTTAGAAAAGCGAATCATCAGGCCCCACTCCAGACCTAAGGAATCAAACTCTGGGAGACAAGGTTCAGCAATGTGTTATAACCCCCCAGGTGATTCTAATGCACCCCTCAAGTTTGAGAACTGTAGGCCAGTGTTATTTCTGTAACTACAAAGAGTTTTTACAGAACACAAAAGTGTACACTAGTGCAACGAGTCCTTCACGCGCTTTACATAAAGTATCATTTGATCCTCAAACCTGACGCAAGGTAGACATCACCCCACTTCAAGTACGAGGGAACAGGCTCAAGGTCCCAAAGCTAATAACTGCAGGTGGAAGATTAAAGTTTTGCAGTTCTTGTCACTATTAAAACAAAAGTGTGTCGCACTTTATTAACAAAGTCCGTATCTTTTGCTCTGAAAGCGTTCGGCAATTAGGAAAAAAAAAAATANAGAAAAAAAAAATAGATGGTTGAGAGCAGTGTGCCAACTGGCTCAGATCCTACCAAATCGGAGTTTAAGGGCACGACTCAAGGAAGGTATTTTTCCAATAAACAGCACTTAATTCAGCTTTGGTCCCTCTGTCCGCGGGACGGCGCGCCCCCAACACAGAAGGGACTGGAACTTCAGGGTGGGGACCCGGGCGGCATCTCGGCGAGCCAGCTCACCTCTCCGCCGCCGGCATCCCCTAAGCAACAGGTTGTCTGCGTGAAGGGAGCCCGCCGGCCAGGCCCAGGCAGCCTGCGGCTCCGGGCCCGGGGGACTGGTTTACCAGGGGAAACTGGCACACTCCGAAGGCCGGGGAAGTGTCTAACCCGACACCGCAGCTCCGGGGAGGAGGGAGCGAGTGGTGAACCCGAAACCGCCGAGGGCTGCGCGGAAAGAAACCACACGTCCCACTAAGGTCGGAGCGGAGAGAAGGAAGAAGCTGGAATGGAGGGGCGGGGGG
>NC_048222.1:128624608-128699248 GCF_002007445.2 Ailuropoda melanoleuca
CTCCCGCCCGGCAGCGCGCGACCGCGCCCGCGGGCCCCCAGCCTCGAGCCTCTCGGCCTCTCCGCTCTCCGGCTGCCCTAGCGCGCGGTGCGCCGCGGGGCTCGGGAGTTGGGGTTTAGGGCTGGGTGTCTCCGCGGCGGCCGCTCGCAGGAGGGCCGCCTGCCCTAGCTGCAGCGCCCGGGATCCGGCAGCAACCGCGGGCACCGCGTCCGCTGGTCTGGCACCGGCCCGGCCGCGGCGTCACATCTTCTACATCTCCACCCCCGAACACCCACCACCACTCCCCCACGCCCCCGGCCCTCCTCCCTTCCTGCGCGCCGCCCCCTACTCGCTCGGGGCTTTTTGGGGCCGGCCTCCGGGTCGGGAGCTTTGGCCGCAGCACGCAAGCGCGCGACATCGGTCCCGGGGGGAGCCCGAACACAGCCGGGGGCGGGGGAGGTGCGGAGGGCGAGCGGGGAGGCGACCGCAGAGGCCTCCGCAGCTCTAGGGGCTCGACCCCGGCTAAGTTCCCCAGAAGTCGCCCCAGCCCAACCCTGCGCCACCCGAGCCACGTTTAGTCTTCCTCCACACTGCGGAGCTTTTGCTGTGCAACCAGCCGTGACTCAACTTTGAAACGTTTAAATGCAACTTTCTCCCCCATTCTTTTTCCTTGTCAGCATTGCAAAGCGAAGAAACTCTTTCCACTCCCAAGAAATAAAGGAATCGGAAATGAGGGAGGATTCTGTGTCAGAATAAGTTTGAACACCTCTAATCACTAAAAGACGAGGGGTACAGGGGTACATGTGGGGCACAAACCGTTAAGCTTGAAGGCAGAGGCTGAAATCGTTGACTAACAAAAGGAAAGAATGAGGCCAGAGGAGGGGAGCAGACCAGACTGCTTAAAGAAAAAAGGTTTTCTTTCACCACCCTAACTTAAATTAGACAACGTGGAAAGATGAAGATAGGCCTCAAATCCTTATGTGATAGAAGGGCGTTAATGTCTTATTCCTAAACTGGCACTAGCCCTGGTTAAATTGTTAGGCATTTCTTGAAGGGACGGTAGTTTTCTGAAAATCCCGAACTACAAAATTGAAGTTAATTGGATGTTGGTAATTTTCAGTAGAATATAACAGGTACTACAGATTAGCAAAACATCTGTCCAGAAAATTTCTTAATCTTGAGCATCTCCTATGTAAAGCATTTGGGTAGGTGCAGTGGGAAATGCCAATCAGGTAGGACCCTCTCTGCACAGGGCGGGAGGGAAGATCGGCAGCAAGAACAACACGAATGCCGAACGCGGGAGGAGGTGCCAAGGCTAAAGAAGAATAAAAGGTGTTGGAAGATTTCAGACAAGGGGTAATTCATTTTGGGGGGTAGACTGGGGTTAGGAAAACTTCTAGGGAGATGTGAGAATATAGTAGTTCCTCTATTCAGGAACACGTTTGGTTTCAAAAGATCAGCGCATCAAAAGATAAAAGCGTTTGTTCATAAGTCTCCGTGAGGGGTTTAACTCTAGATGCGTTTCTAGGATGTTAAATACAAGTATGAAGGGACTGGAGCTTTAAAACCTAGCATATTCTTCCCTGGGCTGGTATATGATCTCTGACCTCTCTCTCCAAAATGGACAGGTTTTACCTGCATTGAGAATCTGTTAAAACAAATAATCCCTTCTGGATGATCTCTATAGGTATCCCATGCTTAATGCTACTGCAGCACTTATGGGATTGCCACTTGCTTTGACTTAAGTAGACTTGAATAAGCCTGGAACTCTGTGTCAGAGAAAGCTGAGCATTCCAAGAGCGAAGGGATAAAATCTAAATCAAAACATTTCTTAACAGTAGTATCCAGAAATCTGGGGAAGAGCTACCTGCAGTTAAGTAACTTGTATGCTAATGGACCATGGATCTCAAGGAACTTCAGTACTTGTACAATTAACCCCTTGTTTCCTAGTTCCTTCCAAAACCAGGAGAGTCCATATCACAGGAAATGATTAATCCAGCTCTGGGAATCTAGGTCTCCAAGACAAATAGTGTTAATTCTGAGAAGACATCCTTAAGATATTTGTTTCAGGTTCCTACCCAGCCCCCTCCCAACACACACTTGTACACATGCAGAGACAGACACACTATTCTTAGATGCAATCAATTTGCTCTTACTGGAACCATAAGTAGTCAAATTACTTACATTCTCAATTTACCCAGCTATAAGGATGAATAGAAAAATAAAAATAAATGTAAAATGATGGGTACAAAACTCATTATTTTTAAAAACCACTAGGTTCCAGTGATAACTATTTAAAAACTGCAAAGGAAAGAGGAATTTCCCTCACAATACCAAGATTAATTACTTTGAAATTAAGAATAGTTCAGAATCCAAATGATGAAAACTGCAAAGATTTAATGAGAGCTTAAAAGCAAACAAACAAACAGGAAAACTCTTAAATGTTCCTGGATAGAAACATTTGGTAAAATACCAATGTAAAATTCCTCTCACCATGTTTTAAAATTTTAAACCATACTAGTTTAAATTTTAGCACAATTTTAAAAACCATACAATAGTATTGTAAAAATTCATTTGGAAATAAACATAAGAATAGTAAATACTTTTTTTTTTCATTGTAGGGGAAACTGTGAATGACTTTTGAATGGATGAAAAAGATTACTAAATATCTTCAATGGAAAATTAGGCATCATCTAGGTGTCTGATTCCATGGGGTCTCTATACTTTTCATTGTCTTTGAGCAACTTTACAACTCTTATAAATTGTAGATAACTGTCTCGGACTGAATTGTGTCCTTCTCTCCCTCAAATTCCTATGTTGAAGCTCTAACCTCCAATGTGACTATATTTAGAGATAGGGCCTTTTAAGGAGATAATTAAGATTAAACAAGCTCATAGGGTGGGGATCTAATCCAATATGATTGATGTGTTTATACAAAGAGGAAAGACACCAGGAATGTGCACATAGAGAAAGCACCATGTGAGGACAGTGAAAAGGCCGCTGTCTGCAAGACAAGGAAAGAGGCCTCACTGGAAACCAAACCTACAGGGTCTTAATCTTGGACTTCCAGCCTCCAGAACTGTGAGAATATAAAATTTCCGTTGTTTAAACCCTGCAGTCTGTGGCATTATGTTAGGGCACCCCTAGCCGACTAATATGATAACCAATAACACCCAGATGAACTATATCTAATGAAGGACATTGAGTTCCCTTCTGTGATGGTTAATTTCACAAGTCAACTTGGCTGGGCTAAGGTATGCCTGCAGAGCTGGTGAAACATTGTTTTGGGATATGTCTGTGAGGGTGTTTCCAGAAGAGATTAACATTTGAATCAGTAGACCAAGTAAAGAAGATTCACTCTCACTAATGCTCCACTATCCAAAAGTAGACCATTCCTGTGAAACCTTGTGTTAAGTCAAAATGATGTGGATTGAAGCAGCAATTATCATTAATGCATGTGGAAAATCTTTTGAGTATTTCCAGGCCAAAAAAATAACCTCGTAAAGCCTATTCTGATACCCTAGAACACATCTTGCTAATACATGGACAAAATAAATGGAGATAAAGCACAGATACTCACAGAGCTCAGAGGTATGGGGGCTTGATGCCGAGATACTGTGTATAGTTTCCAGGGAAGGAGGTTGGTGGGGCCACTCTCTTTACTTGGGGTGTGCACTGCTTCTATAATGACTTGCTGCACATCCAATGCTGAGTCTTCAACTTTTTTTTTTTTAATTTTATTTATTTATTCGACAGAGATAGAGACAGCCAACGAGAGAGGGAACACAAGCAGGGAGAGTGGGAGAGGAAGAAGCAGGCTCATAGCAGAGGAGCCTGATGTGGGGCTCGATCCCACAATGTCGGGATCACGCCCTGAGCCAAAGGCAGACGCTTAACCGCTGTGCCACCCAGGCACCCCTGAGTCTTCAACTTTTGCTTTTTTTTTTTTTTTTATGAAAGTGAAAATCATCTTCAGATTTCTTTCAGTTACTAAAACACGTACTAATGTAGGTCTTTCACAAATGCAAAGTGGCACAATGTGAACTTTCAAAAAGTGGGGAATACCCGTATAAAACTATTTTATATAAAACATTGTGAACTGATGCATGCAGTGATTGAAAGATCAATGCGAGGGTTAAAATTTCAGATGTACCTAAAGGATTATAAATGAAAACAATATATTTTAAAATGTTGTGTCAATAGGCAATGGGGATTAAGGAGTGTACTTGTGATGAGCACTGGGTGATATATGGAACTGTTGAATCACTATTACCTGAAACAAATATAACATTGTATGTTAATTATACTGGAATTAAAATTGAAAAGAAAACAAAACAAAAAAAGTAACAAGTAGAAACAACAGTAAAAATAAAATAAAATTTTAGTGTCACTATCAATCAAAAATGCATATCAAGTAATAACCACTCCCGCCCCCCACGAAAAGTAAAGGACCAAATGGCTTCATTGGTGAATTCCACCATATGTTTAAAGAAGAATTAACACCACTCCTTCAGAAACTCTTCCAAAAACAAGAACAAAATAGAACAGAAGGTAATACTTTCTAACTCATTCAAGAGGCTACTATTTTACCGACACCAAAACCAGACAAAGACATCACATGAATACAAAACTATAGACCAATATTCCTCATGAATACAGCTGCAAAAATTCTCAATAAATCACTATCAAACAGAATCTAGCAACGTAGAAAAAAGATTATATATCATGTCCAAGTGGGATTTATGCCAGAAACACAAGTTTGGTTAAACATAGCAAAATCAGTCAGAGTAAAACAACATTTTTAATAGGTGATTAAAGGTTTAAAACTTAAAAACCGCTATCATCTCAATGGACATTTTAAAGGTATTTGACAAAATCCAATACCTTTTCATGATAAAACAAACAAACAAACACACAACAAACTAGGAATAGAAGAGAACTTCCTCAACTTGATGAGGGAATTTATGAAAAACTCACACCTAACATAATACTTAAAATAGTAAAAAGAAAAAAAAAATGAAAACTTGCCTCCTACAATCAGGAACAAAAGAAGGATGTTTACTCTCACCACTTCTACTTAACGTTATAGTAGAAACTCTAGTAAAGGCAATTGGGCAAGAAATGGAAATAAAAGGCATTTATATCACAAAGGAAGAAGTAAAACCATATTTGCAGATGATCTGATAGAAAACCCTAAAGAATTCACCCACACATACACGATCAGAGCCAATAAATGAGTTCAGCAAGGTTGCAGGGTAGAAGATCAGTAGATTAAAATCAGTTGTACTTTTTTAAACTAGCAATCTAAAAATGAAATTAAGAAAACAATTTCATTTACAATGTCATCAAAAAAGAATAAATTTTTAGGAATTAATTTAACCAAAGAAGTTCAAGACTCGTATACTGAAAACTAGAAAACATTGTTTGAAAGAAATTAAAGAAGTTGTAAATAAATGTAAAGACACCTATATTCATAGATTGGAACACTTAATATTGTTAAGATGACTGATCTACAGACTAAAAGAATTCTCTGTCAAAATTTCCAACTTCTTTTTTTTCTTTTTAAGAAATTGACAAACTGATCCTAAAATTAATTTGGACACACAAAAGACCCAGGGTAGCCTAATCGTAAACAAGAAGAGCAGAGCTGAAAGGCGTGATTTCAAAATATTCTACAAAGCTACCATGTACAAGACGATATAATACTAGAATACAGTAAGACATATAGATCAATGGAATAGAATTGACAGTCAGGAAATAAACTGACATTTATGATCAACTGACTTTCAACAATGGTGTCAAGACCATTCAATAAGGAAAGAATGGTCTTTCCAACAAATAGTGCTGGAACACTGATATACATGTGAAAAAAAATGAATTTGGACCCTTACACCATATAAAAAAATTAACAAAGATCATAGACTTAAATGTAAGAGCTAAAACTATAAAACTCTTAGAAGAAAACAGAGGTGTAAATCTGTGCAACCACGGATTAGGCAACGGTTTCTTAGATGTGACACTGAAGACACAAGCAACCAAAGAAAACAGATAAATTTTATTTCATCCAAATTAAAAACTTTTGTGCATCACACTATTGAGAAAATGAAAAAGAACCCAGAGGATAGGGGAAAATATTTGCAAATCATATATATCATGAGAATCTAATCTCCAAAATATATAAAGTACTCTTAAACTCGACAATAAAAAGACAACCCATTTTAAAAGTAAAAGTAGGCAAAGTATTTGAATAGGTATTTCTCCAAAGAAGTACAAAAGTAGCCATGGACGCCTGGGGGGCTCAGTTGGTTAACCGTCTGCCTTCAGCTCAGGTCATGATCCTGGGGTCCTGGGATGGAGCCCCAAGTCAGGCTCCCTTAGTGGGGACACTGCTTCTCTTTAACCCTCTGACTCTCCCACCTGCTCATGCTCTGTCTCTCACTTTCTCTCTTTCTCAAGTGTATAAATAAAAAACCTTTGAAAAAAATAGCCAGTAAGTATATGAAAAGATGTTCAACATAACTAATCATTTGGAAATGCAAATCAAAACCACAGTGAGATATTACTTCACACCCACTGTGATAATTATAATTTTAAAAAACAGAAAATAACAAGTGTTGTCAAGGGTATGGAACAATTGGAAGCTCTGTACATTGCTGGTGGGAACATAAAACTGATGTAGAAAACAGCCTGGTTCCTCAAAAAATTAAACACAGAGTCACCATATGACCTAGCAATTTCATTCATATATATATATATATAGAGAGAGAGAGAGAGAGAGACTTGTATACTGAATACATATACATGAAGACTTGTATACTGGAGAAAATATATATATATATATTTATCACACAAAAATAAGTCAATGAATGTTTATGGTGGCATCATTCATAATAGCCAAAAAGTAGAAACCACCATTCACCTGGTGAATGGGTAAACAAAATGTGGTATGTCCCTACGATGGAATATTATTTGGCAATAAAAAGAAGGGAAGTACTGATACATGCTAAAACATGGATGAACCTTAAAACGTTATGCTACGTCAGAGAAGCCAGATGGGAAAGCCCACATACTGTAGTGTACACAAAGAGTCCAGACTAGGCAAATCCACAGGGACGCAGAGCAGATTAGCAGCTGCCACGGCCTAGAAGAAGAGCGAAATCGGGAGTGACTGCTGATGGGTATGGGTTTGTGGCTGTTGTTTGGAGGGATGAAAAAGCTCTGGAATTAGTTGGTTGTGGTAGTTGCACAACTTTATGAACATACTAAAACACACTGAATTGTACGCTTTAAAATGGTGAATGTTATAGTATATAAATTACATCTTAGAACAAATAAAGACATGCATGCTAGAATAAAAATGAAAGTTTTCCCCCTTAAAGTTGAGAGAAAAAAAGAACTGTTCTTGGTCAGTGTTGTCAAAAATGAGGTGAACTGCTACTGGTGTATAGTTGGCATACAGTGTTATATCAGTCTCAGGTGTACAATATAGTGATTCAACAATTCTGTACATTTCTCTATGCTCATCACGATAAGTATAGTTACCATCTGTCAGCCTAGAATGTTATTAAAACACCAGTGCCTATATTCCCTGTGCTGTACTCTTCATTCCCATGACTTATTTATTTTATAACTGGGAGTTCATACCTCTTAATCCCCTTCACCTATTTCACCTGTCCCCCCACCCCTCTGACAACCACCGGTTTCTTCTCTGTATTTATGATTCTGTTTCTGGTTTTTGTTTGTTTGTTTGTTTTTAATCCCGTATATGGGTGAAATCATAGGGTATCATTTTTTTAAAATCATATGGTATTTGTTTATCTCTCTCTGGTTTATTTCACTTGGTATAATGCCCTCTGGGTTTATCTACATTGTTGCAAATGGCAAGAACACCTTCTTTATGGCTAATATCCTGTGTGTGTGTGTGTGTGTGCATGTGTGTGCACGCGCATGTGTGCGTGCACACATACATATCACATCTTTACCCATTCATCTGTCAGTGGACACTTGGGTTGTTTCCATATCTTGGCTATTGTAAATAATGCTACAATAAACATAGGGGTGCATATAAAAAAAGAATGAGGTGAACTGGAGACTTCATGAACTGATGGAGGATAAATTATTGTAGCATTTTAGAAGGGGAGTTTAAAAGTATGTGCATCAAGTCCTTCAATTTTTGAAATTAAATTTCATTTGAGCCAATAAGTTTTGGTGCAAAAATTTAAGGAAAAAAATCACAGATGTTAGCAACTTTGGTTTCATTATAACATTCATTATTAATGGAGAAAAAATGAGAGACCATCTAAATAAAAGTGAGCAAATTAATTCGAATAAATCATGTTGTATTCATCCAAACTAATGTGCTCCATGTAGCCATACAGATACTCCCAAACACATATTAGGAGGAGATAAACTAAAATGTTAGTACTGATTATTTTGGGTGGTCAAATTATTTTTATTTCATATAAATAACCTCTGGTTACTATCACATAAAACTTACTATCGAAAACTGTAACTTATTTATTTGTGTCCTTATTTATTATCAGTCCCTTTAATCCAATAGAACACAAGATCCCTTAAAGGAGGGATCTTTCTACCCTAAATATTGTGGTATCCTTGGGCCTTGTGGCAGGAAGCAGGGCCTGAACAAATATTTTTAAATGATTGTATGCATTAATTTCATTTTTAAAAATTGTTTTTGAAAACCATTCCTCATCTACGTTATGTATGGGTGTGGTCAGTGACTGTGGAACTCTAAATATTAACTGGAGTTTTTTAATGAAACCACACTAAACTTACCTCCTTATGAAATCCCACTAAAATGCAGAAATGACTATCTTCTAAAACCTTGTACATCAAAAATAATTTTATCAGTTCTCAAGTCATCATTATGACTAACAGTTTTGATATAATAGAGTGAGCCATTCTATTTTATTTCCACAAGAGGTAATAAAAAGTTACTGTTTACCTTTTACGCCCGGGTAGCAGATCCTGATCTCACCAGTATAATGTTCTGTGCTTTATGTTGACTTTGTGTTCTTGATCTTGAAAAACAAAGAAACAAACAATAAACACCTGAAGGTTCCTGAAATAGTCAATGCTTAATTACGGTACATTTGGCAATTTTTATTCTTAAATATTGTGCTGTCACTCTAACTAAATAGCCACTAGTCATTCACTGTTTTCAGGCATCTATGTGACTCTATTAATCAAGTAGCTAGTCTCCTCTCATTATACTCTGATTTTGCTTTCCCAATTTCAACCCCTAAGTTTAGAAAAATTAAAACTTCATGATGTCTTTTACTCTTAAAATACCTTTGGGGCTTTCCTGAGGGTCAATGGACAACCACGAAGACTTGTTCTTTTATTTTTTAAAGAGAGGGATGCTAGAAGGAACAGGCTTATTCATATGGTCTCTATATTTTTTTAATTAGCTCAACTCTAGAGTAAGAATTATGTGGGGAGAGCTAGCAAATCAAAGGAGGAGGTGAGCCGTCCTTATATTAATTCCATTCAAAAAGTTATTAGTAGCATAAATATATTAAAAAGATAGCCCTTCACCTGAAGGCCTTGTTATTCTTTATCTTCTGTGTAATCTGCTCAGATGCTAATTTCATTGTCCATTTGTTTTTATTTTGACATTAGTTTAAAGGGGAGTCCTGACCCGCAATTCAAGGTACTTTTTTTTTTTTAATGTGCCTAAACTAAGAGAAAAAAACCTGTTACCTTAGATGCTGAGCCTGAATTGGGCTGTGTGAGATGGGAGACACCTGGGAATCTATCAAGATGGCCTGACTGGCCACTAGTCCCACACATGGGGGTTGACCAGAAGCAGCGTTCAAACCTATGCATCAAGGATATGCATAGATTTCCAAGATGTCCCAGTGGGCTATGGCATGGACTGTGCAAGATTCCTGAGGGCTTGATAGCTGAAGGGATGACTGTGGCAAAAAAATGCCCATATGGGAGCCTCTGGGACTCAATGTTCTATCAGCCTGGGATGGTACCCTGAGTCTGGGGCTCATGGGAATGGACAGGGATTCCAGTTGGGACTTTAAAATGGAAACAACAACAAAAACCCTGTCATCTTAAAGCAACCTTGAAAGAAGTGGGAACCTGAATTTACCTTTGAGACAAACTGTTTCTTGGTTTGGGGAAAGTACTATGAATGAAGCCTTCAATTATGTAGGTTTAGTGTCAAGTACCCACCACCAGTCTTGTCATTGCTCTAAACAAACTCAAAAGATAAATGACAAACTGAGAGGATATGCAGTGTCCATGACATCAAAGTGAACCTTCTAAACACCTAAAGAGACCTTAAATATCACTGAGAAAAGACCCATGGGCAAAAGAATATGAACAAGTAGTTCATAGAAAAAGAAACAGAGACAAAATATATAGATAAGCACATAACATTTACATAGATAATCTTATAAAATATATACATGAAATATCAAACATGTGAGTAAAAGAAATGCAAATTAAACCTAGAATGAGAGACACTGTTCTACTTCTCAGATGGATGTAATCAGAAAGTTCAAGATACAGCATTAGAGAACAGAAGGAAGCAGGCACTCTCTGTCACTGCTGGTGGGAGATCAAACTGGTAAGAACATTCAATATTTGAAATGTGTGTCTTTTAACCCAGCAATTTCTTTTCAAGGAATTTATCCTACTGACATATTCACACATGTGTCCACAGATGTGTGAACATATGTACTTCAGTTTTGCCTACGGTTGCAAAAGCCTGGAATTAAGCAATAAAAAAGGTTATCGATGGCACCTGGGGGGCTCAGTTGATTAAGCATCTGACTCCTGATTTCAGCTCAGGTCTTGATCTTGGGGTCATGAGTTCAAGCCTGTAAGAGAAATTATTGTAGAGTCAATCATTTAATAAATATTTTTTGAGAGACTATCACTACCAGGTGCAATTCTGTAATGAACTATTGCAGTTTTTAAAAAATGAAGTCGATCTTTAGGTATGACTATGGAATGACTTCTAAGATATACTGAAAAAGTGGAAAACGCGAAAAATATAAGGTGTGCTGCCATGTGTACAGTGTGCTTCCATTTTCATGGTGGGAAAACATATATGCACCCACAATATATATGCTTTTATTGGCACAGAGTATTTCAGGAATGCCTGTTTCTGGGGAGAACTGGGGACTAGAAACTGCAAAAGACTTCTCTATTGCCTTGTTTTTGTGCCCCTTGATTTTTTTAACCATATGCATGGACTAAATGCATTATATTCCCATTTAAATAACTTATTCTAGAATATATGTAGTGAGAAAAATATAAGAATTTGATGTGAAGTTTCTTAAAAAAAAAAAAAAAGAAAAGAAAAGAGAATGCAGAGGGTCCAGAAAGTAAAGATGCTGTATGTCAGTGATCTCTGGCTATGTCCTGTGTGATTTCGGGGGACAGCTCTCTGATGACTTCTGCACTCCCTATCTCTCTATAAGAACACATGGTTAGTAGAAACCAGTAAGGTAAATACCAAAAAAAAAAAAAAAAAAAGCTAAAATAACTTGGCTTTATTAGATGTTTAGTGACCAGATGATTAGAGGTTACAGTTCCTCTGAACTGTTTCTTTGAACAGATCACATCTGGAACATTCACATGTTAAAGGTACTCTGATAAGACAGATGGTTTTCCAGACGGGTAACTCTGATTACCATAATCATGTATTGTGGTAATCATGCAAATTCCCGTATATCATCAGCTACTTTTAGTCAAAGACTGAATTAGAGTGCATCACAGCAGGAAGTTACAAGAACACTTTTCCTGCAGTTCTCCAAATACAGTATCTACTTATAGACTCTTCCTTTGTTTTTCTGGATGCAAAAGAATGGAATAGACGAAGAATAGGGTTCTTCCATCTCTTCAGTTATAAGATTCTTTCTCCTTCCTTGGAAATACTTCTATTTTCCCAGAAATCTCCCCAAACATTTAACTTTAACCTGACCACATATGGTCAAAGAGCAATGCATACCATATTCAGACATATTATAAACTCCAACCCACCAAAACTGCTTGATTATAGCCAGTGTTTATTTGTGTTCAGAGGACGGGATTGAATATTTTTTTCTTTCATCAGTGAGGAAGCCATCAGCTTTGTCTGTAGTCCAAGTTTATTGTAACCTCGCCAAAACTATGACTTTGTTTGTAACTCTTCAGCCAATGACCTCAAGCCTGACCTACAGCAATCACCTCCTGGGATGCAAAAGGTCATTTAAACACCTCAGCCCCTAGTCATTAGGAGAATACAAAATTTTATCTCAAATTAGTATTCTTAAGGTTAAGGTCTTCTTACAAAAGAAATACAGAAAGAATGAGTAATGATTTTAAAAAAAAGCTGGAACAGGAGTTAACTAGACTTGAAAACTTCAAATGTTTTCTCAATATTCCCTCTATGATAGAAAAATGTATCTCATTATAGGTGAAGGGGATTAAGAGCACACTTACCGTGATGAGCACTGAGTAATGTGTAGAGTTGCTGAATCACTATATTGCACACCTGCAACTAATACAACACTGTGTGTTAATTATACTGGAATCGAAATAAAAATAAAATAATTTTTTAAAGAATGTATTTATTTTTTTGACAGAGAGAAAGGCAGCGAAAGAGGGAACACAAGCAGGGGGAGTGGGAGAGGGAGAAGCAGGCTTCCCACTGAGTGGGGAGCCCAATGTAGGGCTGGATCCCAGAACTCTGGGATCATGACCTGAGCTAAAGGCAGAAGCTGAACGACTGAGCCACCCAGGTGCCCCCAAAATAAAATAATTTTTAAAAATGTATTTTATTAATTCAAATTCTCTAGAACATTATGCTTTCTGAAAAGCTAATGTTTTGGTCAGTAGTTTACTCACCGAGAAAAGAAATTACAGTGAGGATTCAATTTAGAACCACTGCAGTTCAAATAGACTGAGTTAATGTTTTCACTGTCCACACAAAAGGCTAAGCAAATCAGGAAAAACATTTTTGACTACTGCAAGGACAACTATTTTACAACTTTAGCATTCTGCATATATACAAACAGCAAAAGAGTACTGGTTTCCAATTCTCTCTTTCTACTTAACATGTCTATTTTGAAAAATAATTTGAGGGAACTTGCCTGTGAAAAGACAAGAGTTCAGAATCATAAAAATAAGCAGACAGAACTAATCGTACCAGGGGCTGGATCTTTACATTAATCAATCATTGAATTTAGCTCTAATCTTCCTGGCAGACAAGGTAATAACCAAGCAAGACATGCTCTAGAGTCTATGTTGTTTGACAAAAACTCACTGGAAAGTAGGCTTTCCTGGCATGAATTCTTTACAACCGTGTTAAGCAGCTCCTTATAAAATGAGCAGTGAATAACATAAGGGTCAATGTGAGTGGACTGTAGTTTTGCCAAAGATTAAGAAAATGTTCTTCAGATTGCCTTAATAAAGCTGAATTCAACATTCAGTCATAACTCTGTGAAAGCATTTCTGTAGGAGATTTAAAAATGTATTTCAGAAACATTGTATTCTGTTGATTTTATTTAAACTAGGATAGATTTTAGAAAAGTCAGAAAGGTGGCTGATTAATATGTTCCTTAAGTCTTCTCTTGCAAATATCAGTTACCCTGAGTTCAATTAAATATTTATTATTTCTTTTCACAACTGTAAGAATGTTCATGATGATAAGCACAAAGAAGAAAATATTGTTCCAGCGATTATTTGGTAACATTTTGCTGGGACCATCCTTCTTAGATAAGTGGATAAAGATAGAGATATATAGATTGTTTTGTTTTCAAAATTGGGCCATACTGAACACACTTCTATACCATTCTTATCCATTTGTCAGTATATTATGAACATTTTTAGACAGCATTACGTATTTTCCTCTAAGTTTGTTCTTCATTCCATCACATTATTCCATTGCATGGATATATCATCATTTATTTAATCCACTGTGGACATTTAGGTGGTTCTCACTGTTTCAATTATATTTTATTGCATCATGCTGGTTACTTTTTAGGATTAATTCCTTGCTTTTATTTCCTTTTGATTTCCCTTTCACAAGACTCATTGTACTTGTAATTATATATGTAATTCACTGATAGAATGTGATTTCCAGCCCTTGATATAGAAGACACGCAATAGTACTTTTGATGGAATAAACGAATGTTTTAACACTTTAGGTATATTTTTTCAAGTTGGTTTGAAAAAGTTGTGTCAGTTTATACTTTTCGCAAAAGCATGGTGGGAATCTCTTTTTCTGTGTTCCCTTTATCTCAGGTATTGTCTTAAATACAATCGTTGAACAACTTGACATGAAAAAAATAGTTCACTATTGGTTTAATTTGGATTTTTAAAGTTACAGAAATTGATAGGGCGCCTGGGTGGTGCAGTCGTTAAGCATCTGCCTTCAGCTCAGGGAGTGATCCCAGCATTCTGGGATCGAGTCCCACATTAGGCTCCTCCGCTAGGAGCCTGCTTCTTCCTCTCCCACTCCCCCTGTTTGTGTTCCCTCTCTCGCTGTCTCTCTCTCTGTCAAATAAATAAATAAAATTAAAAAAAAATAAAGTTATAGAAATTAAACACTTTTTTCATGACTTAACTGGACATTTATTTTTTTTTTTGTTTTGGTTTTGTTTTTTTGGTGATTCATTAGTCTTAAGTGTGGCAAGTGCTAAGGCACAGTTATTTCAGTGTTATCCGAGACGTGCCTAAAACACCAACGTTCAAAGCAGCACTCTCTGGTCTAAGTTACCAGAATCACAGGCAATAATCTTAGGCTATGAACATCCAGAATTTTAACTTTTAGTCTGAAAAGGAAAACGTCTCATCTCTGCACAAAGATGGACCACGGAAGTCCCTATGAGCTGGACATTTGGGGGAATATAAAGGAAATCCCAGTCAGGTAAATTTACTTTACTTTTACTTTTTCATTGTTCTTTTCTGCTCATCGTAGTCCCCATATAATATTTATTTTTAAAGGAACATTTTTGTGGTCAATTATCTAGTCTTAACTTTATTTTTTTCTTTTAATGTGTTTGTTTTCCCTCAGAGTTCCCTATTCATTTCTCTTCCCCATTTCCTGATCCACTTACAATAAATTCCAATGTGCAATCATATCTACATCACTGGTATTAAGTACTCTTAATGACATCAGTGTGTAGGCTGCAAAAAGTATCTAACTTTTGAGAGGGGTTAGTCATGCAATTTGTGTGGCCCTGTCTTCACTTAAAGCCATCAAATTAAAAAACCAAAACTACATCATTCATATGAAGCAATATGATACAGACTTCTTTATTTTTTGCAGTTGCTGAGGGGTATCAATTCTCTCGAGTATCTACACTCTAATTCACACCCATAAATCATAGGTCATGGCTTCTGATGGGTGGCGTTGTCAGTGCCTAGGGTCAGCTCATTCTGAAGTTTCTAGAGGATGATCTTATATAATGATAAAACATTCAAAGAGTAAATGTAAGCTGAGACTTCAAGACAGCTGCTCACAGTGTATTTTCAACATCACTGTTCACACATAAAATGAAAAAGGAGTATAATAGCAACTTATCATACTGAAACTGAACTCTTTTCTTTGAGAATCATAGAAAAAACAGAGGCGCCTGGGTGGCTCATTCAGTTAAGCTTCTGACTCTTGATTTCGGCTCCAGTTGTGATCTCAGGGTCATGGGATCAACCCTTGAGTTGGGCTCCACACTCAGTCTGCTTTCCCTCTGCCCCTCCCCCTGCTCTCTCTCTTTCTCTCTCTAAAATAAATAAATGAAACTTAGAAAAAAAAAAGAGTTATAGAAAAAAGAAAGCCTGTGTGCAAAGCATTGCCATTATATAGTTGAGACAGGTTATCTTCCATGAGCTATGTCAATAAGAACTGTTATTGCCCAAACCTTGAATAGACCCTCAATTCTCAGGAAATCTGACCATATTGTGTTGGTCCATTAACTCTTTCAATCTCTAAGACCATTCTTTTTTCTTGAACTTCCAACAACCCTCACTTTTAGTTGACACCTTGCTTGATTCTTATTTTACTGAAGATAATGGAATCAATCAGAATAGAATTTCCTTACCTTCCCACCATCAAATAACCACCTACCTGCATCTGCTCTCATATACTCTACCTGTCCCCTGACCTGCCCTCTGACCACTCTCACCTAGGCCTTGGGTCACATTTCCTCTCCCTTGGTGAAGGAATTTTCTCCAGCATCACTTTTCCTCCTTTTTAGTAGATTATTCCCATCGGCATAAAAACATGTACATCTTTTTCCTATCTTCAGAAAAGCCCCTCCCTTCCCTTGACCCCACACCGCTACTCTTCAGGTGCTACCCACTCTCTGCTTCCCTTTACAGCGAAATTCCTAAAGGACTGTCTAACGGTTGCCTCTTCCACTTCCACCCATTTGTTTCTGTTTTAGACCTTGGATTTCATCTATGGCTTAAGCAACTGAATGACAACAAAGTAATGAATACAAAAAAGACTTCACCCACATTCCACTGGTCTCAGACAGCAGTTATTCTCATTTTATGCGTGCTCCCTTCTTATTTTGCTCATTGGCTAATGTTCTTTTTCTTTGCACTGTTGCAATCATAGTCTAGGAATACTTTTATTTCCTATTCTCCTTACTTACCATTATAATTTCCTATCTTGCTACATTATTTACAGGATTCATATTTTATGAATTAAATGTCATCAAGTTGGTGTGTGTATACTTCATTTCATTATCCATTATTTCAGGTCGTTTAGATGGTGTTTTACCATTATTACAAATACCACTGTGGTAAAGTACCAAAGGTACATAATTTACCAATAGCCTTTGTGTGAATTGTCTGTTCATGTATGTTGTAGAGAAGTCATTTAAAATGCAGTGTAACTACCCTGTGAACTAGTGACTAGTATTCTATCTGCTATGGCAAAAGTACAAGACCCTGTATGATATCACATCCAGCTAGAGCCGGGATGGGAGGATGGTTGCCTCAACCTCCACTGTTACTCATGTTTCTTTTGACATATTCCTATCATCTTTGAACACTTCTTTATTTTCTGTTATACACATGAAAATGTTATAGGCTTACCTTGCACTTTTCTTGCCCTAGCCCTTGAATCAAGTATTTCTTCAAAGACCTCTGCTCTTTTGTTTGATTTTGTTTTATTATTATTGTCATTGTTATTATTATTATTATTATTTGTAGGGAATATTATTTAGAAACTGAGATCTGAACATTAGGTATGCTCAGTGTTATTGCAATGATACTGTTCCCAGGCCTTCTCAACTGAAAGAGCTAGGAAATATACATCCACATATAAGTGTGCACACATACATATATACACATATGCTACAGAAAACACAAAATCACTGGTATATCCATTCTCATCTTATAACCACAATGTTTATTTCAGTGTTATCCCCTTCCATATTTGTAACTCTTTATTCTAACAGTAAGAAACCTGGCTCCCTCCCATTAACTCAATATACTTGTTTGTTGGATCAACCTCCCATGTAATCAATCGCTTCTCAGCAGCACTGCCCCCTGAGTGGGCACCCTCTTCACACCATTCTGCCTCCAATATCTCATGTTGGATGGTTTCTCCCTTGTATGGATGCTGTCTTTATCTCGCTTGGGCTCCACTTGCCATACCACTGCTGCTACCTTACTGCATCAGGATGCCTTTCTCATCCCTCTTGGGCTCCAACTCCTTGTGCTGGGCCACTAACACCCACTCTCCAGTGTAAAAGCTTACTTTTGCTCAGCTCTACCTGTTGGTTTTGAGACAAAATTATTTAGGCAAGAAAGAAAGAAGACAGGCAATTAGAAAAAAAAGTCTATATATGTATATGTGTATATATATGTATATATCCTGATACTCCCACCACCATATTTAATGCTTTTTCTTTTATTACTTCTTTTATTATTTTTTCTTATTACCAAAACAAAACATACAAGTAACACAATGCTGACAAGTATAAGGGAGAAAAAAAACTTTCCCTCGACCCTCTTAGGTTTAGTTACTGGAGGCCTGCAATTTAAATTTGATGGAAGACAGAATAACAGAAGAAAAACTGTATGTTTCTTCACTGATGTTAATATTCTTATGTGTAAAGGGGCTCCACAGAAAAGAGATGAAAACCCAAAGAGGCAGTTTTACCTGAGTGTTTATGTACCATTTTAACAAAAGGCAATACATCGTGAAGCAGTGAATAAACAAAGGAAAAGGGGGATTGGGCTCCTAATGCTGTTAAATTGTGGGAAGGTGCTTAGGAAATTTATAGGAGATAAGACTTATGTAGTAAGGGTTGTTATTATTGTTTCTAGCTTTTCAACATTACATGAGCCAGGAATTTGGTTTAATAGGTAGATTTGGATTAAAATACTTCTGCCATCACTTACTAGTTGTATCACCTCAAAACCAATTCACCTGAGTCTCAATTTCCTTATCTATAAAATAGGAAAAATAATAGTAGAATCTCATAGCTATTTTCAATTTTTTTTTTATTTTTTAGGATTTTATTTATTTATTTGAGAGAGACAGAGAGAGAGAGTGCACAAGCAGGCACAGGGGCAGAGAGAGAGGGAGAAGAAGGCTCCCCGCTGAACAGGAAGCCCAATGGAGGGCTCGATTCCAGGACCCCAAGGTCATGACCTCAGCCAAAGGCGACACTTAACGGACTGAGCCATCCAGTGCCCCTCATGGCTATTTTTTAAAGGAATAAATGAAATACTATATACAAAGCGTGTAGTACTTGTACATAGTATTTGCTTCATTAATTTTTCCTCACGTTCCTCAACTGTAAAATGGGCATACTATGGTATCCATCTCACCAGGTGTTTGTGAGGATTAAATGAGTTATTCCAGGTGAAGTACATATAATAAACATTCAGTAAATGTTAACAATATGATTATCTGCTATAAACCAATGCAGAGCTGACTCACTGATAATTACCAATTAAAGGCCAAAAAAGTAAAAGATAAACTCGTATTTACTTATAAATAGACAAAAATGCTTTAAAAATTTTGCAATGTTTCTGTATGGGCCAAGGGCAGCCAGCCCTAAAATGTGCTGGGGCGCCTGGGTGGCTCAGTCAGATTAGCATATGACTCTTGATTTCAGCTCAGGTCATGATCTCAGGGTGAGATTGAGCCCTGTGTTAGCTCCAGCTCTGTGCTGGGTATGGAACCTGCTTGGGATTCTCTCTCCCCCTCTCCTTCTACCATTCCCCTACCCCTGATCCCTCTCACACTCAAATAAAATAAAATAAAATAAAATAAAATAAAATAAAATAAAATAAAATAAAATAAAATAAAATAAAATAAAATAAAATAAAATAAAATAAAATAAAATAAAATAAAATAAAGTAAAATAAAATAAAATAAAATAAAATAAAATAAAATAAAATAAAATAAAATAAAATAAAATAAAATAAAATAAAATAAAATAAAATAAAATAAAATAAAATAAAATAAAATAAAATAAAATAAAATAAAATAAAATAAAATAAAATAAAATAAAATAAAATAAAATAAAATAAAATAAAATAAAATAAAATAAAATAAAATAAAATAAAATAAAATAAAATAAAATAAAATAAAATAAAATAAAATAAAATAAAATAAAATAAAATAAAATAAAATAAAATAAAATAAAATAAAATAAAATAAAATAAAATAAAATAAAATAAAATAAAATAAAATAAAATAAAATAAAATAAAATAAAATAAAATAAAATAAAATAAAATAAAATAAAATAAAATAAAATAAAATAAAATAAAATAAAATAAAATAAAATAAAATAAAATAAAATAAAATAAAATAAAATAAAATAAAATAAAATAAAATAAAATAAAATAAAATAAAATAAAATAAAATAAAATAAAATAAAATAAAATAAAATAAAATAAAATAAAATAAAATAAAATAAAATAAAATAAAATAAAATAAAATAAAATAAAATAAAATAAAATAAAATAAAATAAAATAAAATAAAATAAAATAAAATAAAATAAAATAAAATAAAATAAAATAAAATAAAATAAAATAAAATAAAATAAAATAAAATAAAATAAAATAAAATAAAATAAAATAAAATAAAATAAAATAAAATAAAATAAAATAAAATAAAATAAAATAAAATAAAATAAAATAAAATAAAATAAAATAAAATAAAATAAAATAAAATAAAATAAAATAAAATAAAATAAAATAAAATAAAATAAAATAAAATAAAATAAAATAAAATAAAATAAAATAAAATAAAATAAAATAAAATAAAATAAAATAAAATAAAATAAAATAAAATAAAATAAAATAAAATAAAATAAAATAAAATAAAATAAAATAAAATAAAATAAAATAAAATAAAATAAAATAAATAAAATAAAATAAAATAAAATAAATAAAATAAAATGTGCCACTTTGGCATATTGATTATTTTGAAGTAAAAAGTTACTTAAGAAACAGCCAGTACAGGGGGGAGCACTCTGACCCCCTTTAGTCTACAAAAAGCAGGAAATAAATATCCCACATGAAAGGGACTCTCCCTCTACCAGCAGGTAAAGAGGCATCCTTTTCACCAGAGATAGGGAATTTAGAGCTGAAAAGGCTGTATAAAAAAACCTTGTTACTTTTACTAATTTACTACCCCAGTCCAAATTTTGTTTAGAATTCCTTAATAATTGGATGTTCCAATGTACATTTTCTTGAACCTCTTAATTCCTCACTTATCATTTCTTTGTCTAAAAAGTATAAAACTGCTTGCCTTACTCATTTCTTTAGATCTCAATTTCATTATTGGACCCCCCCATGAGCATGTAATTAAACTTTGGTTTTTTTTTTTCCTGTTAATCTATCTCAAGTCAGTTTAATTCTTAGACCAGCTAGAAGAATCTTGAAGGGTAGAGAAAACGTTTCCTCTGCCAAATTTCTTTGACCCAAATATCTGAAGCTAAGAACAATTATGCGGCCAAGCTTTAGTTTACGCTGGTGAGTTTCTGGAACACACTGGATGGTTGTACTTTTTATTTAAAGTACTAAGCCCATTTTCAACCATGCCATTAATTTTGGTTTTTAAACCAAAATAACATTCCTTCTTCATCTGTGTTTCCTAGAATGAAGAAAAGTAATATTTTCCTCTGACTGGTTTTATATTACTCTTTTTATTTAGCTGTCACATATATTGTGAACTAAATTTTCATGTCTTTTAAATTCCTCTCTAGTAGTAGGCATTTGTAGGCCACATATTCATTGCTGGCTATTTTAAATATCTTGAACAACTTTAAAATGGTTTCTCTTCCTATTCTTTTCCATCTTGTTCTCTTCTCCAGGGTCCAGATTCTGCAAGTCTGGACATGCCCTTCTGAGAGCAGCCCTAGGGGAGGTGAAGTGATCTAGGGATTTCCCCTATTGAGCATAAAACTAAAACTTCTAAAAACTCTCATCTTGATTTCTTTCCACATTCATTTTTCCATTTGCCTTTCTGACACACTTCCTCCTCTCTAACAAACTTCCTATCTTTCAAGTGTCTCTAAGATGGGACGTGCATTTTTCTGTGCCTCTCATGGCTGTGACAGGGTTGTGCCCTCTCTTCTGAAAACCTCCTTGTTTCTGGAGGGTCTATTAAATTGGTTGGAGGCATCTAGTGCCTCAAGGAGGATTAGAATTCTTTTTTTTTTTTAAAGATTTTATTTATTTATTTGACAGAGATAGAGACAGCCAGGGAGAGAGGGAACACAAGCCTGGGGAGTGGGAGAGGAAGAAATGGGTTCATAGCGGAGGAGCCTGATGTGGGGCTCGATCCCATAACGCCAGGATCACGCCCTGAGCCGAAGGCAGATGCTTAACCGCTGTGCCACCCAGGCGCCCCAAGGAGGATTAGAATTCTTAAAGCGGGAATGCAAAAGCAAAGAAGCAATTACTGTTCAGCTTTTGTGTTTCAAGAATAGATTGTGAAACCCGTAGCTGGGACAATAGTTAAGAAAGAAAAAACAATCAGGGCTTTTTAAGAAAGAAAAGTTTTGTTTGTTTGTTTGTTTAGTTCCAAAAGGCTAATTTTAAGCATCAATAAAAAGAATCCCCCAAATGAAGTTTAACAGAAACAATATCTTGTAGAAAAAGTAGATGAAGAATTACCCAGGCCACAGCCTAGAAAAGCATTGCCCCAGCAGAGGAGAAGAAAGTGACCCAGAGAAAATGGCTGGCATATGGGTCAGAAAAGGGGCATACCCTACTTCCTGATGGGGTTGAACCCCAGAAGAGTAACGGAAAAGAATCTACCAAAAGGTTTTCAGAATGCCAAGACTGGGGAGTCTCATGTCCTAAGATGTATCTCTCCGATGGCAATAAGCTTGGTGCTGCCTCACGCACCTTGTTCATCCAGCAAGGTACAGAGCACAGTCAGTGCTTTCCAGGCCCTGGGAGGAACGAAAGGATTATGGGGGGGGTGGTGCTGTAGGGCTCTCAGGGATAGGATGCAGAGGTGCTACAGTGGCTGCATCTGGGGATCAGTTGAACTCTCACTTATGTCTCCAGTGATGATGGCCACTTGAAAACCAAATGTAACAGCACGTCTGGGTGGCATAGGTGTCAGTAACTGCTGATAAATGGAGACTGCTACATGATAGCATGGTAGGAGACCAAGGATGTAGAACACTGGCCTAACGCCTGGATACCTTAGAAGTCCCTTCTAGTTGGACACTGTTGGTCCTATCCAATCCCCTTTATTTGACCAGTACACCGCCCTCAGCTGTTGTGAATGTTGGCTGATAATAACTCACCTTTTGGAGCCACCCTTCTCCAGAGAATTATCCTCATCAGGGAACTGCCCAAAACTATCTGGGAGGTTACCTCTACCCCATCCCAGCCAGGGAATCAAGGACTGACTGACATGGGTACAAAAACCTATCTCCCTTGCCTCAGGGGTGTCAACTTTGTGGTGCCATTCACACTCCAGGGCTCCATGGCAAGCTGAGGCTAGATTTCAAAAGGAATTTCATTGTGTTTAGCTTCTTCCTGAGGTATCCTGCTTAACCTCACTGCCTTACAACTTTCTTCTGAGAGCACTCCTTCAATCAATCACTTCCAGAAGAATCCCTGCTTTAGGCTCTGCTTCTAGGGAATCTAAGACACTCCCTCAAACAGTTGTCACTTTGGGAGAATTGAGGGATTGGGGGAAATTCTTGAATGACTGACCAAGTTTAAATTTGAAATAACTAAGAAACTCACTGAAATGATCGAATTTACTGGATTATGTTTTGAGATATCAGGCAACACATATAGGGGAGGAAAAACTTTTCTTCTACCCTCTTAGGTTTCATAGCTGGGGGTCCTAGGAATTAAATTTACAACAAACAGATTAACTAAAGATAAAACATACAAATTAATTAATTTTTAATTTTACGTACATGGGAACACAGGCATTTCTGGGAAAATAATTGACTTTTTAGAACGGAAGGCAGAAGGCACTTAATGGAAACACAAATGACTTTTCTTAGAAGATGAAAGGGCACTTAGGAGAACAGATGGGAGCTACAACAGTTTGTGACAATGTTTGGGTGTGTTGTCAACTTTTCAGCTTCTTCCTGGGAAGAGATTAGATTTGCTCCTGGGGAAATTGATGACAATTAAATTCTTTTGAGAGGTTCTGCTTTTAGGCAGATAATGGATTGAGGAACTCCAATGCCTCTAGCTCAAAGTAATTTTTTTTTTTTTTTTGAGAGACAGAGAGTGAGAGAGTGAGTGTGGAGGGTGGGAGACAGAGAGGGAGAGAGAGACTCTTAAGCAGGCTCTACACTCAGTGGAGAGCCTGATGCAGGGCTCTATCCCATGACCCTGATGCCAAAATCGAGTCTGACGCTTAACTGACTGAGCCACCAGGTGCCCCAGCTCAAAGTAATTCTTATGTCAAAAGGTAAAGACTAAGTTTAGTTATAAAAAATTTAAAATGTTACATTCCTTCACACCAGAGGTCATGCTATAAAGTATTGACTCATATCTAGAAGGCGCTTTTCTTCTTCACCCATCAGAGCTTTTCTTGTCCTTCACAGTCCTGATCACCTGCCACTTCTTCACAGCCTCCATTTTATTGGCATGTTTCTAGTGTCAAATCAAAATACAAAGACCAGGAGAGTTGGCCAAAAACCAATACAGAGAAGTACTGAGTGTATTCCTTTGCCAGGGAAGAAAGACCCATGTCACTCAAGAAATGACTTGAACAGGAATTTAGGATTAGAGGTAGGATAAAGTACGAAGGAGGAAATTCACCAGTGAAGCCTGAGTTCACATCTCTGGTTGCCTCACAAGGCAGATTGTAAATGCTCCTTTCCAGCTGGGTATCACATTGGCCCTATCATGGAAGGGAGGTCCAGTTCTCAGAGCTCCCACAGCTCTTGTAGTTCCCAAAGAGGTCCAGGGCTAAGTACATTGGGCTTTCTAGCATGCTCAGGGTTGCATCGTGGCCAGACTGCTTTGGGAAAGTTTTTTCTTTAATTGTAGTTAGTAGTGCCCATGCTTGCCTTCTTCACCAAACTGGAAGCTTGTCAAATGAGCCCCAAGTTCTCACACAATTTTGCACCCCCTACAAAGCTATATACAGAGTATAATACTCCATTACAGAAGTCTGAGTAGGGTTTGAGTAAGCAGCATAATAACTGTTTAGCTGTTTCTTGAATGACATGCATCAACAGTGGCTGCCAAATAGCTCCAGAAGGTTGATGTGAAGTGGAATCTCTGTTCTCTCAGATCAGAGGAAGGCTCACTTACCTTTTCTCATTAGTTCACTAACCCTGGAGAAATTATTGACCTTACAATGCCTAAAACACAGAGTCTGCCCTGAGCAATAAATTTCAGTGGGTTGAGAAAGGCAATGGTAGCAACAAGATCTGGGAGGTGCGGAGTAAGCAAGAGCCCCAAGTACCGCGGGGAAGAACAGACAGCTCACTGTCTCCCGGTCACCAGTTTGGCTTCATTGGCTCTTGATCCACAGTAGGGCTGGAATCATCAGCTCTCATTGTCTATTGTGATGAACTGGAATTTTAGGAATTTTGGCAATGGCAATAGTGGGTAACAAATGGGTAATTGAAATCTCTTCATGAAATCTCTCTACATACTGATGAACTGACATGGAGTACAAACCAGCCAGCCAAAAAATAGCTTTTCAGATCACTGATAAACATTTTAGCCCTTTGGGATAGAAATCTTTATCAAATGTATGATATGCTTTTTGTCTTTTTCAAAGAAAGTATGCTGAACATATTTAGCCTTTTCTAGAATTGCTCAAGAGCACCATTAAGGGGGCAGATTGAACTCTAGACTGGCCTGCACTCCACTATTGTCTGCATGTGTGGTTTCGTTTTCTTGTATGTTTGTTTGTCTACTTTTGAGCTTTCCTTTCACTCTTCTTCTGCTAGTCTGTCAACCACCTCTTTATAAACGTTCTCAGTATACCTATTTGTAACAAATCTCTCTGTGTTTGGTTTTAAATCTTCTTAGAGTTTGGACATGAGGTGATCATGATTGTGAAAATCCAGAACAAGGATTGCCATTACCTAGCATGAGAGCTACTTGCCCCAACACTACCCATCAATCACTAAAACCCTGGATGTGGTCTTCAAAATAATTCACAAAAGATGCTCCAAGTAGCTCCTACTAATCGATTAGAATTAGCATGGGTGCTGAAACTTACCTGCCATGGGATGGTGGTAGCAGTCAAATCCTTCAAGAAATAAATAGCACCTCAAACTTGGGCAATTTGATGAGAGTATAATATTCTATTTACAGAAGTCTGAGTAGGGTTTAAGGAAGCTGCACCCTGCCATATTCTGGAGTTACTCACAGTGGGAATAAAGATAAACTCTAAGTCTGAAGGAGAGGGAGCAGTTAGATGCTAGAACCTAAATCTAACTGCTGCCAGGAGCTATGGTCTGGTGGGAGGCTGCAGCCAACTTACAAAGACCCTGCTGGGAGAGAGATGTGAGAATAAGTCCTTGACCTCCCTCATTCTTCTCATATACTCCAGTGTCCTTTCAGTTCTTCCAAATGGCTAAACCCAAGTAGAAGGCAAGATAGATTCCCCTGATGCAGTCCATACCATCTGCCTCCCAGAGCACAGAGAAGGAGGGAGAAGGGATGCAGGGGGACCAGAGAACCTCTGGCATAGAGAGGAAATGTACTTTCTCGGATGCTAGAGAACTGGAAGCAGAGCTATCATCTGGGATCACCGGGGCACTGATTGTACACTGATGTGTCCTGCTGGTGCTGAGTTTGGTTCAAGAACTAGGAAAGCCGGGTATTTATAAGCCCTTCATTAAATGTAATGACATATGGTGTTAGTGTAAGCTCTCTCATGGTAATTGAACACCAAGTATGAAAGGACAGGATTGTAGGGGCACCTGGGTGCCTCAGTCAGCTAAGCCTCTGCCTTCAGCTCAGGTCATGATCCCGGGGTCCTGGGATCCAGTGCCGCGTTGAGCTCCCTGCTCAGTGGGGAGTCTGCTTCTCCCTGTCCCTCTGTCCCTTCCCCCCACTTGTGCTCCCCCTCTCTCTCAAATAAATAAAATCTTGAAAAAAAAAAAAGAATTGTAGCCAGAATGATGCTTCTAGGTGGAAAAACCCTACCTCTACCTTGTATGGACAGTGTCAGTTTCATCCCCTGGCTCTTATCCCAACTCTCCTATCCCAGGGACTCTGGGCTCAAAGAAAGCCATGTTGAAATATGCTACATCTGTTTCTGCTCTGTGGACATCTTTAGCTCATTAAATGGGAATTTAATTTATTTGACCTTTTATTAAGTATATATGTGGGTGTAGTTTCCTGTTGCCAGACTAGAGCTCAGGAGAAACATTTCTTCTTCTCTGATCTAGACTAGAGTAAGTTTAATTCTATTTTGCAAAAGAATCCATTTTCTTTTATGTAAAACCATGAACTTAATTGAATAACTATAATGACATTGATTTCGCCTGTTCAGACTATTTGTGATTCTTGGTTCTTCATTGTATTCCAGATAGTAGAGGTTGCTGGAGAGCCAGGTTCCAGATAGGCCTTCCTTCCCAGAGCTCCCCATGTGTGATTTCTCCTTTTCTATTGGCTCTCTCCCCAGGGCCTACAGCAGACTTTAGGCTCGCCTATTGTAAAATGCCTTTTTCCATCCCATTTCTCTCCTTTCCTTCACCACTGACCCTTTTCAAAGACTCATCTACACCAGCAAGCCACTTTCTGACCCCCCGCCCTCCCCCTTCCCTACACCATTATCAGTTTGACTATTCCTTCCCACACTTTGCTGAAAAATAGATATCAGCAATTAGATTTTTTGGCCCACCTCTGGTGTAGAACGATACACATCATCTTGCAGTGTTCTTGTCTTTGGATTTCCTCTCTCATTTTTTGCTTCTCCCGGCGGCTTCTTCTCTGCTTCCATTATTACTGCCTGTTCCTTTTCTTGCTCTCCATATACAGCAGTGTTTCCCAGGTTTCCTTCCCCAGCTCCTCCACCAAGCATTCACACTCTTTCTTGCATTTTTAGAACCCTTTCCATACTTTCTTCCTCAAAAACATCCACTGCCTTTGCTTCAATTATCACTGCTCCGAATGTGAGTCCTAGATTTACCAACTTAGCCTGTCTCTGGACACACAGCCCTCTCATCCCCACTGACCTGGTAGATGTATCCACCTCCATAAGCAGCCAGCACAAACTAAACTAGCCCAAGGCACACTCATTATGTTCCCTTGCAGATGATTACTTCTTGATGATGTCCTTTTTGGCACCCTGGCTCAATACACTGGGTTTTTCTTTGTTTAGCGGCTTTCTAGAGGTTTGTGTCTGCCACCCCTGCTTCTTTAAGTACTGTCCCATCCTAGCTACACGGCCATGGTCTTCCAGGATTCTACTTCCTCTGGCTTCAGTGGATCGGTTCCAGGGCAGTCCACAGTGTGCTTCTAAAGAGCAATTGCGCACAGTGGTAAATGCCTCGACTCTGGAGTCAAATGCCTGGATTTCCATCACCGGGCTACTGTCCTCTAGCTAGGTTGCATGGGTTTTTCTAATTATAAAGTCAGTATGGTGACAGTACCTATTTCATAGAACTTTAATGAGTATTAAATGAGATAATACATACAAATTTCTTAGCACAGTGCCTGGTATATGGGAAGCATCTAAAACTGTTACAGTTATATCCTGAGATGTTTGGATTTGAAAAGAAAGCAATGTCTGTCCGTTCCTCTCGGTGTCCTCTCAGACTTAAGCCTCAGGGGATATTAGTGCCACATTTGCCATGTGGAAAAAGCTCTTCTGGAGGAGGAAAGCTTGGTGTTAGCCTGCAGGGAAGACAGGAAATGAGAGACCTGGTGGCATTTGGCTCCCTGCCTCTTCTTGGCTCTCATTGCTCTCAGGGCTGGATTTTGGGAACTCTGCCTAACCTGGCTCAATTTAACCTTCTCTTACCTGTCACAAGAGTAACTAACACCTTTAGCTCCCAAGTTCTTCTGATTACCGTGTCCTCAAGATTCTGCTTCTGAAATATCTCTGGCTTTGTGTCTTCTTCGCTTCTGCTGCCCCCTTGTTTTTCTGGGCAGTGCAAGTACTTGCTCATCGATCTCTGCAGCTACAGTCTAACCTATGGTCTCATTTAAAAATAATTGTTTTGAACTGCTGCTTGAGCATGTCTTGTTCTTCCTCCAGAACCTCCAAGGAACCTACACTGTGTTCTGAATAAAGGGCCATTTTTTTCTACCGGTGGTTTCGCTTCCGTTCTCAGGCTTCTCCCCACCTTCCTGCCACACCGGCTACTCAATGACTCAGTGGTGACTTTACACATTGCAGTGAGCAGAACGACTGGCTCCGAATATCTCTGCGTGGGGCTGTCTCTGCGCCATTGCTCATGCCGCTGGTTTTATATCAGTCCTCTCAGCTTTTCTGCCATCATAACTATACAAATCTCACCATCCTGCAAAGCTCATACTTTTACTTCAAGTAAGACTTGGTGTTTCCCCAAGCAAAATGAACTCCTCGAATTCCTATACCATCGAGTTCTCACATATGGTGTTTTTGACTCCATTTTCTATTATAATTGTATGTGTGTATAGACACTAAGTTCTTGGAGGACCAGTGTCTTACTTAACTTTAGCGACCCCAAAGTGACTAGTACGACAGAGACGGCTTTCAAAACACATTTTTTTGGAGATAATTAAATTAAGAAAAAAACACTCTCGTGCTCGCTCCTGCAGCACATACACTAAAATTGGAACATTAGGTGGTAGCTACATTTGTGGGGAGCACAGCACAACACACAAACTTGTTGAATCACTATATTGTACACCTGAAACTAATGTACCACAGTGTGTGAACTATACTCAAATAAAAAAAAAGAAAAATTGTTCTCTGGTAGATTGGACACAAAGCAGTTGAATATATGTGTGTGTAAGTATGTGTGTGTGTGTGTGTGTAAAGAAGAAAAGAGAGAGAGAGGGAGAGAGACATATTTGAAGAACTGAATTAATTTCCACACCACAGATGAATTCAAGCTGCATTCAATTTGGCCAGTGCTGTCAATTTTGCCTTGTATTGTTATTTTTGTTTGCCACTATGACAAACTGATTTAGTACATTTTTACCTCAGTTCATATTCTATTTAATTTACTTCCAAGTTTCTATGTGTTTTATTTTTATGAAGTGTTATAATTGTATAATTCAATTTCTAACTTTAAAAAATAATCCAAAACATACTTTTTACCTTATTACATATGGTTCTTAACAACGTAAGTAAATTGTGCTTTAGTCAAAATCAATAAAAAGTTTCAAACCAAATGTTTCCTATTAGCTTAAATGATGGCATACTTAATTTAATGCAGAACTAATAACTGGAAATTCAGGGGTTTTTTGTAATATACTTACTTTTTCAAAAATATCCTTCCATTTCTCCTCTGTAACATATTTCAGGATAAACTGATCTTTTGAATGAGAACTTAAAAATATAAGAAAGCGCTGTTTACTCTGGAAAATTTTTAATATTATTAAAAAAAATTATTCATGGTGTGCCTGGGTGGCTCAGGTGGTTAAATGTCCTACTCTTGGTTTGGCTCAGGTCATGATTTCAGGGTCGTGAGATAGAGCCCCACGTCAGGCTCCACACTCTGGTGGAGCCTGCTTGAGATTCTCTCCCTCTCCTCTGTCCCTCCCCTCTTGCTCATGCACTCTCTTGAGAAAAAAAAAAATTGCCCCCTAAAATAAAATATTTTGCTTAAAATATACAGATAGTATAATTTTTTCATTTTTATTCAAATATTAATGGTGATTGTTCAAGAGGAAAACTTTTGAATCACAAAAGTTTTAAGCTGATCAGCATGAGTTACTAACAGAAATTTTGACTATGAAAATATACAACATTCATCTGTGAAAATAGGTGCATATTTTAGTTAACTGAAGTGTGTCATTTGAAAGTTCTTGTCACATTTCCCCTTTAAGTACCTCCCTCTTTAATGCCCACCCAAGGCAGGGGGTCAAGTAAAAAGCAAGAACCTGGAAAGTAAGTAGAATCATTGGAAGATGAGCTCTATGATTACCACAATTTCAATTTTAGGTGTACTCATTCCAGACAGACTAGACGACCAGCAAACAATAAAGAAAAGGTAGTTTAAAAGAATCTAAGCCATTACATAATGTCTACACTTGGAGAAACAAAACTTTTCTCCTGCTCTCTTAGGGTCTCCAGCTGGGCCTGAGAAGTAAATTGAAATAAAACAGATTAAGAGGAGAAAAGCATACAAATTTTATTTTTACATGTACATAGGAGACTTCACAAGAAAAGGAAGAGTAAGGAAGTGGCTTGGCCTAACTGTTTATATACGAGGTTGAATAAAGAGATGCGATTGTGGAAATACTACCCAAAGCAATCTACATATTTAATGCAATCCCTATCAAAATACCAAGAGCATTTTTCACAGAGCTAGAAGAATCCTAAAATTTGTATAGAACCACAAAAGACCCCAAAACCCCAAATAGCCAAAGCAATTTTGAAAAAAAAAACAAAACTGGAAGTATCACAATTCCAAACTTCAAGTTATATTACAAAGCTATAGTATTTGAGTGCCTGGGTGGTTCAGTTGATTAAGTGTCTACCTTCGGCTCAGGTCATGATCTCAGGGTCCTGGGATACAGCCCTGCATTAGGCTCCCTGCTCAGCACGGAGCCTGCTTCTACCTCTCCCTCTGCCTGCCACTCCCCCTTCTTGTGACCTCTCTCTGTGTGTCAAATAATAAAATAAAAATCTTTAAAAAACAAAAACAAAGAAACCCCACAGCTATAGTATTCAAAACAGTATGGTACTGGCACAAAGACAGACACATATATCAATGGAACAAAATAGAAAACTCAGGGGATGCCTGGGTGGCTCAATCAATTAAATGTCTGCCTTTGGCTCAGGTCATGATCCCAGGGTCCTGGGATCAAATCCCATGTTGGGTTCCTTGCTCAGTGGGGAGTTTGCTTCTCTCTCTGCCTGCAGCTCCCCCTGCTTGTGTTCTCTCTATGTCTTTGACAAATAAATAAAATCTTAGAAAACAAAACAAAACAAAAATAGAAAGCCCAGAAATGAACCCACAATTATATGGTCAACTAATCTTCAACAAAGCAGAAAAAAAGAATATCAATGGGAAAAAGACAGTCTCTTCAATAAATGGTGTTGGGAAAACTGGACAGCTACACACAAAAGAATGAAACTGGACCACTTCCTTATACCATACACACAAATAAACTCAAAAGGGATTAAGGACCTAAATGTGAGACCTGAAACCATAAAGATCCTAGAAAAGAGCACAAGCAGTAATTTCTCTGACATCAACCATGGCAACTTCTTTCTTGAGATGTCTCCTGAGGCAAGGGACACAAACATAAAACTAAACTACTGGGGCCATGTCAAAATAGCTTCTGCACAGCAAGGATATCAGCAACAAAACTAAAAGACAACCTAGTTAATGGGAGAAGATATTTGCTAATGACATATCTGATAAAGGGTTAGTATCCAAAATATATAAAGAACTTATACAAATCAACACCACGAAATCCACAAATAACTCAATTAAAAACAGGCAGAAGAAGTGAACAGACATTTCTGCAAAGAAGACGTACAGTTGGCCAACAGACATACGAAAGGTGCTCAACATGACTCATCATCAGGGAAATGCAAATGAAAACTGCAATGAGATATCACCTCCCACCTATCAGAATGGCTAAAATCAAGAAGACAGAAACAACAAGTGTTGGCAAGGATGTGGAGAAAAAGGAACGCTCTTGCACTGTTGGTGGGAATATAAACTGGTACAGTCACTGTCGAAGACAGTATGGAGGTTCTTCAAAAAATTAAAAATAGAACTAACCTATGATCCAGTAATTGCACTTCTGGGTATTTATCCAAAGAATAAAAAAACAATAATTCAAAGGGATATATGCAGCATGTTTTTTGCAGCATTATTTACAATAGCCCAATGATGGAAGCAGCCCAAGTGTCCATCAACAGATAAATGGATAAAGAAGATATGGAATGTGTGTGTGTGTGTATGATTCATTTATATGTGGAATTTAAGAAACAAAACAAATGAACAAAGATAAAAGAGACTTTTTTTTTTTTAGATTCTTAACTATAGAAAACAAACTGATTGTCACCAGAGGGGAGGTGAGTGAGAGGATGGGTGAAATAGGTGAAGGGGATCAAGAGTACACTTAGTATCACTGAGTAATATATGTAATTGTTAAATTGCTATATTGTAAACCTGAAACTAATATAACATTATATGTTAACTTCACTAAAGTTGAAATAATTTTTAAAAAAGAAAATTAAGAAAAAAGAAAATGCAATCTTTAGATCATATTTTCTGATCTTCTTAAATATACCAGGCTTAATTGGAAGTAAAATTTTGCAGCATAGAGTACTTTTGTTAGTTTTATAGAAAGGCAAAACCGAAGGTTTAACATTTTCAAACTAGGGGCGCCTGGGTGGCTCAGCTGTTAAGCGTCTGCTTTCGGCTCAGGGTGTGATCCTGGCGTTCTGGGATCGAGCCCCACATCAGGCTCCTCTGCTGGGATCCTGCTTCTTCCTCTCCCACTCCCCCTGCCTGTGTTCCGTCTCTTGCTGGCTGTCTCTATCTCTGTCAAATAAATAAATAAAATCTTAAAAAAATAATAAAATAAAAAAAATAAAAATGCAGACTTCTCCTTTTTAAAAAATTGATAGTGAGTACTGAATACTCATTTTCTTTGAATTCTCTGTGCATAAACAGTCTTAATGAGATTGGAAACTATCATGCAGTAATTCTTGGAGAGAGTACATAAGATTAATGTGCCATTTAGAGAAAAAACAAAAAGCAAAAACCCACTGAAATTCCAAGTATTATTACTGTTATTAAGAAATCAGAAAAACTCTCTGCTCCATAATCAGAAATACTGTAGAAAGAAGGAGCAGTCAACACCTGCTTGAGGTTAGCAAGAAAAAAAATGATGGCAGCTTGTTGTTGGTGACTTTCTTGCATATTTATTTTAAATAAATGGTAGGAAAAAAGAACAGAGAATTGAAGTTGAAGTTATAAGAAAAGAGACACTGAATAGTGTTGATAGACAACTTGACAGCATAATATCCTGTCAACTAAGAAATTCAGAATCCCTCCAGTCAGAATGGCTAAAATTAACAACTTAGGAAACAAAGATGTTGGTGAGGATGCAGAGAAAGGGGAACCCTCCTGCACTGTTGATGCAGCCACTCTAGAAAACAGTATGGAGGTTCCTCAAAAAGTTAAAAATAGAGCTACTGTGTGACCCAGCAATTGCACTACTAGGTGTTTATCCAAAGGATACAAGCGCAGTGATTCAAAGGGGCATATGCACCCCAATGTTTATAGCAGCAATGTCCACAACAGCCAAACTATGAAGAGAGCCCAGATGTCCATCAACAGATGAATGGATAAAGAAGATGTGGTCTACAGAGATGGAATATATGGAATACCACTCAGCCATCAAAAAGAACAAAGTCTTGCCATTTGTAATGATGTGAGTGGAACAAGAAGGTATTATGCTAAGTGAAATAAGTCAGTCAGAGAAAGACAAATACCATATGATTTCACTCATAAGTGGAATTTAAAAAAACAAAACTGATGAACATAGGGGAAGGGAAGGAAAAATAAAATTAGATGGAAACAGAGAGGGAGACAAACCATAAGAGACCCCTAACTATAGGAAACAAACTGAGGGTTGCTGGAGGGGAGGTGGGTGGGGGATGGGGTAACTGGGTGATGGACATTGAGAAGGGCACTTGATGGAATGAGCATTGGGTGTTATACGCAACTGATGAATCTCTAAATTCTACCTCAGAAATTAGTAATAGATTATATGTTAATTAAATTGAATTTAAATAAAAAATTAAAAAAAAAGAAATTCAGCATTGTATTTTGGGTGAAATCTTTTTAATGAAGTATTAAACACTGCCACTTCTTTCCCAGTAGACACCAACATTTGGATCCATCTATCATCAGGTCGGATTTCTTCTCTTGTGTACATGAATGTAACAGAATGTTTTACTCTGAGTCAGGCATTAAAGCAAGCTATCCAGCACATTTGTGTAGAAACTTGTGATGAGTACATTGTTTAGATATATTCTATTCACCCCCATTAATTACTTAATTAGAGTCTTAAAGTATTTTGCAAATCTATAAACAGGAAATCCTATGTGTAATGCCTTCATCTAGCCTGTGTCTTCTTGTAATATTATACTTCAAATGTAATTCCTAGTAATCAGATGGCTAAATAAGAACCAGATTCCAGAATTAAAAGAATGAAACACAAGATTAACTCATTAGGCTGAAATACTAAGGAAACTAGGCCAACTAGAGGCTAATCTCCTGTCCCATCGCCTTTTGTAATTTCTGATCTTTAGGCAATACACAGAGACAAACATGCATATAAAGGATCTACTAGAAAAAGTGAAAGAAAAACCTTTCTCTTTTGTACCTACATTATATAGAAGACCCATAACATTAATTGCACTAAATTATAAGCAGTGGAATCTTACATTGTTTCAACATGTCTGGGCATGTTTGGTGATTGGATTTGTTCCAAACCAAGCTCCCCGTGGACTATTTATAATCCAATGGTGGGAGAAGATGGGTGGGGATTGTCAATAAAACCGTAGATACACTTTAAGTTCAAGCTGGGATACCTACTCCACACAGATACATAGAAGCTCTTATTATACCTACATTTATTACAACTACATCTTGCATATCTATATTCTCAGTGTATGCTTACATATATAGTTATTGCATCTAAATAAACCCAACTGAGACCAGGAACAAGTTGAATTTGTTAATTCTACCATCATCTTAACTCTTAAGGTGATACAGGCAGAGATCTCGGTCTTAAGAGGGAAAGATGTTCTTAAGATTTTTATAATTGCTTATTCTTAATAATTTTAAATGTTGTATATAAGCCTTAGCGTCTTACTAAGTGATAACCCATTGTGACGAAAAGAGTAAATGCCACTAGCGCTAGAAGTCTTAAGATAACAAGAAATATAGCTATTCAAACAATGCTCTGGTGAAAGCCTTAAGTTGCAAACAGACCTCAATTATCTGTGTCCCTCATCATTAACATGGTAAATATCTAGTATGTGTGTATATAATAGTACACACTATTATAAATGTATTGATAAATAATAGTATAGTATACTATTACAGAAATTTTATTAAAGTGTTATAAGAATTGCATTATAGTATAGGAACTGCAAGCAGGGAAAGGTTATTTATAGCACTGCTTTTCATTGAGAATATCTCTGAAATTTGGGGGTTTGGAAATGCTGCAATTGCTATCATAAGGTCCACCTTCATAAATTTGCTACAGACTGAATATTTGTGTCTCCCCACAATTTATATGCTGAAATCCTAATCCCTAATATGATGGTAATAGGAGTTGAGGCCTTTAGGAAGTGGTTAGGTCTATGAGGGTGAAGTCCTCAAGAATGGCATTAATGCCCTTAGAAGAGAGACCCCAGAGACATACCTTGCCGAGTGAGGACACAGTGAGAAGATGGCAGTCTATGAACCAGGAGGCAAGCTCTCACCAGACACTGAATCTGCTGGCTCTTTGATCTTGGCCTTCCCAGGCCCCAGAACTGTGAGAAATAAATTTGTCATTTATATGTCACCCAGTTTTTGATATTCTGTTATAGCAGCCTGAACTAATAAGACATGGCATTGTTTACCTGAAAGAGGAAGATATAGGACAGTAATCCTCACTGAGAGGACCATGATGTCCAAGCTAGAGTTTTCACACTGACATGACAAATAGAAGAGCAGCAACAAGGTTCAACTGTATACATAAATGTAGGAGCCAGAACCCAGTGGTTTCAGTGTCTGACAGCAGGTTGGAAAGACGAGAAAATCCTGAACATACTCTGTTTTAAGAGAGTGGCACAGTGAGCAAAATTGGTATTAATCACCTGAGGTCAGAGTGCTTGATTAACTAGCTAACCAGTGAGCATCAGAGTGAATCCAAACACTGCACTTGGAGGAAGTGGTATTATAGGCCCTATAGATTTCTTACAAAAACATGGTTTCTTACAAAACTTCAGTTAATAAGAGTGAGTTAGAGTGAAAGGTCTCAAACATTTTCTTAGTGTTTTATATCCCCTCTTCAATTTATAGCTACTTTTTGTAAATTACAAAAGCACTACTTTATTATAAAAAATCCAAATTATTTAGATGTGTTAATATAGAAAATAAAAATAAAAATTCCCAACAGTTTCATTCTCCAGATATTAACCGACTGCTGCTTATCTTCCCATGAAAAGGCAGATTTGGGAGCCAAACTACTAGGGTGCAAATTTTAGCTCAGTCACTTACTAGCTCTGGGACTGTGGAACAAGGACCTCTAGTGTCTTGGAATCCTATCTGTATGGGGATGGGATCCCATCCCTCACAGAGTTGTTCTGAGGATTAACAAGAGCATATATAGATCACTTGGAAGAGTGCCTGGTATATAGTAAGTGTGGTTTTTATTGATGAAATATAATATAATTTCTATTTATAGCTTCATCTTTATAAAATTAGAATCATAGTATACATACTTTTGTGATACTGATCATAGGTTGAAGCTCTGTGATGTGCCTCTTTGGACAATTTCTCTGACTTTTTTCTTTTCATTCTGCATGGTTTTTCTCAAGTTCGTCCTTCATATCACAGATTGCACCTTGTCAATTTTGCTACTTGCTGTTTCAGATAAATTATTTCCTTGATATTATTTTTAATGAATTTAAATGCATATGGCATCAACTTTAAAAGGAACTCAAAGGTATAGAGTGAAAAACTCCCTCCATCCCTGTCCATCTGATACCCAGGTCCTGCCTAGAAGCTAGCACTTTTGCCATTTTCTTGTAGATCCTTCTAGAGGTATGCAAGTGTAAACAAATAAATGCAAATAAATACTTTTACAAGAATGTTAGCCTCTCTCCCAAACCTTCTTTACAATACATCTTGGAGAGTTTGCATTATTTCAAAAAAATTTGCCTCATTCTTGTTAATGGCTGCATATGCCAATGTATGAATTGTCATAATTTATTTAGCTGGCCTCCAATTAATGGGCATTTACATCATTTCCAATATCTTACTCACACAATGTTGCAATAAATAACTCATGTATACATCATTTTAAATACATATGATTTTACACATATTTTACACACATATGACACATAGGATAAAGTCTTATTGGCATTTGTCCTATTTATAGATATCTTTATAGAGATAACTTCTCATAAAAACTATCTGATATTATTTTAAAAAACCAACTACCTACATTTAATTTAACTATAATTTAATTTAATGTAGATAACTAGTCTGCATTTTAATATCTAGTTTTAGTTATCTACATTTAATTTAACTTTTTCCCTATATTCTTTTCATTGAGATATAAAGTATTTGTAGACTCCTCACTATAAATATACTCTTTAGCTTACTTTAGGGTATAAAGTCTTTCCAGTTTATTACCTGAAACTGTATCCTGGATTGTCTTCTTCTGGAAGTACGGAATTTTCATAAGTCTTTTACATGTTATGTTCTATTCTTCTCTTTTAAAAAAATTTTTATTCAGCTTCTGTTCTTTAACCAAAGTCTGTTCTTTTGAATAACAGAATTAGCCTCAAATTGCAAAATTGGGAAATTTTTCCTTGATTCTTTGCTCGTTGATTCCAGGAAACTCTTTGAGTTTTTCCTTCTGGTCAAGAGATTGAGGGCTGGGGGTTGACAGTTTGTGTTCTTTGTTTTGCCCATTAGCTGTGGGCAAAACAGCTGTTTTCTTTCTCTGTGTTATTAGACTGTGGACACCATCAAGGCAAGGATGCATTAAACTCAATAGGAAGAACACTGGAGCTTTGGTGTTGCCCCTGCAGGGCACCCTGTGGGAGTAATGTTTTGGTTAGTGAGATTATCAGTACTAACTGATTTTGGATTCAGTTCCAAATATCCTTTCTGCTGCTCTATCCTTTATTTCTTTAAGCCACAGTACAAGAGAAGAAAGTGGCATTTTAGTGGGTCCAGCTGGAGCCAAAAACTAGCTATTATAAAGAAGAGAGTTCCCTATTGGACCTCTTACCTTCTCTAACCCCCATCCCACCAAACCATTAGAGAGAGTTTCAATCTCTTGTCCATCCTTTAATATCTACTCCAGCTTTTACTGAAGCTTTTGCTTATTTCATTCTAAGTGTTCTTGGCAAGGGGTGGAAATCTATTTTAGTCCAAATGATACAAACTTAAACTTAATTGGTAAAACATTAGTTAAGTAGAAGAAGAATAAAATTTCCCCATCCAATACTTGGTCTGTTTATTTATTAGAAAATTTGATTACAAAAGTCTTGAAAAGCAACAGATGAATTCAGCTCTTTTTATTCCAAAATGAAATAGGAGGTCAGAAAATAGGATCACATTCTCTTATTTTGTTGAATTTTACTTATATTCAACTAACCCCATTATTACCCATAGTAATAATAAAATAATAAAAATGGTTTTCCCTTGTAGGTAACTTTTGGTTTCTCTCTTGCTGCTTTTAAGATTCTCTCTTTATCTTTAACCTTTGACATTTTAATTATTATGTACCATGGTGTGGACCTCTTTGGGTTCATCTTGTTTGGAACTCTCTGTGCCTCTTGGTAACAAGAAAGTTGGTAACAAAAATTTATGTACAAGGAAAAACCTATAAGGCTATCAGCCGATTTTTCAGCAGAAACTTCACAAGCCAGAGAGGAGTGGCATGATACATTCAACGTGCTAAAGGGAAAAAAAACTACAACCCACTTTACCTGGCAAGGTTATCATTCAGATTTGAAGGAGAGACAAAGAGTTCACCAGACAAACAAAAGATAAAGGAGTTTATCATCACTAAACTAGCCTTATAAAGGGACTTCTTTAAGTGGAAAAGAAATGGCCATAATTAGACATAAGAAAAATATGAATAAAAAGATGTAAAATGTGACAACCTATACATAAAGTGTGAAGGGAGTAAGAAGAAAAATAAGAGGAAAAAGAAAAAGGAAGAAAGATTTGTTTTGTTTTGTTTTTGTTTTGTTTTGTTTTTTTAAGGATGTGTTCAGACTTAAATGGCCATCAAATTAATATGGATTGCTGTTACTTAGGATATTTTATATGAACCTCTTGGTAACCACAAACCCAAGCCTATGATTGATACACAAAAAGTAAAGGGAAAGAATGCCAAACAAAACACTATAGATACTCATCATGCAAAGAAAGAGAAGAGAAGAAGAAAACAAAGAACTACAAAATAACTAGAAAACAAATTTTTAAAGTGTCAATAAGTATATACCTATTAATAATTACTTTAATGTAAATGGCCTAAATGCTCCA
This sequence comes from Ailuropoda melanoleuca, assembly GCF_002007445.2. NCBI lineage: Eukaryota > Metazoa > Chordata > Mammalia > Carnivora > Ursidae > Ailuropoda > Ailuropoda melanoleuca. Next base: position 128,664,459 of record NC_048222.1, read on the forward strand.
ATCAAAAGACATAGAGTGGCAGAATGCATTAAAAAAAAAAAAACCACACACAACACTGATCTGTATGCTGCACACAAGAGACTCACCTCAGATCTAAGATGCATGCATGCTGAAAGTGAAGGAATGGAAAACATTCACTATGCAAGAAGAAGCAACAAAAGAAAGAAAGAAAGAAAGAAAGAAAGAAAGAAAGAAAGAAAGAAGAAAGAAAGAAAAAAGAAAAGAAAAGAAAAAGAAGAAAAGAAAAAAAAAGCTGAGGTAGCAATATCAGACAAAACAGGTTTTAAAAAAAGACTGTGCAAGAGACAAAGAAGGGCATTACAAATGATAGAGGGATCAATCCAATAAAAGGATATAACAATTGTAAATCATTACACACCCAACACTGGAACACCAAAATACATAAAGAAAATACTAATGGACAAATAGAGAAAAATTGATGGTAATACAATAATAGCAGGGGATTTTAACACTTCACTTACATCAATGGATAGATCATCCAGACAGAAAATCAATAAGGAAACAATGTCTTTGAATCACACATTTGACCAGATGGATATAACAGATATATACAGAACATCCCATCCAAAAACAACAGACTACACACTCTTTTCAAGCGCACATGGATCATTCTCCAGAATAGATCACATTGCAGACCACAAAACAAGCCTCAATAAATTTAAGATTGAAATCATACCATGCATATTTTCTGATCACAATGATATGAAACTGAAATAAATCACAAGAAAAAACTGGAAAAACGCAAACACGTGGAGACTAAGTAACATGATACTGAACAACCAATGGGTCAATGAAGCAGTCATAGAAGAAATAAAAAAAACACATGGAGACAAATGAAAATGAAAATGCAATGGTCCAAAATCTCCAGTATGCAGTGAAAGAAGTTCTAAGAAGGAAATATATAGCAATACAGGCCTATCTCAAGAAACAAGAAAAAACTCAAATAAACAATCCAATATTATGCCCATAGAATCTAGAAAAAGAAGACAAAACAAAGCCCAAGGTGAGTAGAAAAAGGAAATAATGAAGATCAGATCAGAAATAGTGTAGAGACCAGAAAAAAACAATAGAAAAATTCACTGACACAAAGAGCTAGTTCTTTGAAGATAAACAAAATTGACAAACCTTTAGCCAGATTCATCAAGAAAAAGAGAAAGGAACCAAATAAATAAAATCAGAAATAAGAGATAACTAACACTGACATCACACAAATACAAAGGATTATAAAAGAACACTATGAAAAATTATATGCCAACAAATTTCACAACCTAGAAGAAATAGATAAATTCCTAGAAACATACAATCATCCAAAACTGAACCAGGCATAAACAGAAATTCTGAACAGATCAATTATAAATAATGAAGGTGAATTGGTAATCAAGAAACTACCAAATAATAAAAGTCCAGGACTGGATAGATTCACATGTAAATTTTAGCAGACATTTAAAGAAGAGGTAATACTATTCTCATTAAACTATTCCAAAAAATAGAAGAGGAAGGAAAGCATCCATATGTATTCTATGAGGCCAGGATTACTCTGATACCAAAACCAGACAAAGACATGAGAAAGGAAGAAAAGGAAAAGAAAGAAAGAAAGAAAGAAAGAAAGAAAGAAAGAAAGAAAGAAAGAAAGAAAGGAAAAAGAAAGAAAGAAAGAAAAAAGAAAGAAAGACAAACTACAGGCCAATATCTGTGATGAACATAAATGCAAAAATCCTCAACAAAATATTAGCAAACTGAATACTGTACATTAAAAAGACCATTCACCACTATCAGGTGGGATTTAGTCCCAAGATGCAAGGATGGGTCAATATTCATAAATCAATCAATGTCATATACCACACCAACAAAAGAATAAAAATCATATGATCATCTCAAAAGATGCAGAAAAAGCATTTGAAATGATTTATCATCCACTCATGAGAGGGAAAAAAACCCTCAAATGGAGTTAGAGAGAACATACCTCAACATAACAAGGCCATTTGTGAAAAACTCACATCATCCTCAATGGTGAAAAACAGAACTTTCCTTCTAAAGTCAGGAACAAGACTAAGATGTACAATCTCACCACTTCTATTCAATGTAGTACTGGAAGTCCTAGCCACAGCAGTCAGACAAGAAAAAGGAAATAAGAGGCATCTATATTGGTAAGGAAGTTAAATTGTCACTATTTGCAGATGACATGATATATACTTAGAAAACCCAAAAACTCCACCAAAAAGCTACTAGAAGTAATAAATGTGTTCAGTAAGTGGCAGGATGCAAAATTAATACCCAGAAATCAGTAGCATTTTTATATACTAACAATGAAGTCACGGAAAGAGAAATTTAAAAAAAGTATCAGTTATAATTGCATCAAAAATAATGAAATATCCAGAATAAACTTAACCAAAGAAGTGAAAAACTTGTACTCTGAAAACTACAAAACACTGTTGAAAGAAATTGAAAATTACATAAATAAAAAGATAGAACATGCTCATGGACTGGAAGAATTAATATTGTCAAAATGTCCATATTACCCAAAGCAATCTGCAGATTCAAAGCAATCCCTATGAAAATACCAACAGCATTTTTCACAAAACTAGAACAAATAATACTAAAATTTGTATGGAACCACAGAAGACCCCAAATAAGCAAAGCAATTCTGAGAAAGAACAAAGCTGGAGGTATCACAATTCCAGATTTCAAAATGTACTACAAACCTGTAGTAATTAAAACAGTATTGTACTAGCACAAAAATAGATACATAATCAATGGAACCAAATAAAGACCCCAAAAACAAACCCAGGTTTAAATGGCCAATTAATCTATGACAAAGGAGGCAGGAATATACAATGTGGGAAAAGAATCTTTTCAATAAATGGTGCTGGAAAAACTGGACAGCTACATACAAAAGAATGAAACTGGACTACTTTCTAACAGCATATACAAAAATAAACTCAAAATGTATTAAAGACCTAAATATGAGACCTAAAAACATAAACATCCTAGAAAAGAACACAAGCAGTAATATCTCTAACAATGTGCCATAGCAACATTTTTCTAGATATGGCTCCCAAGGCAAAAAAACAAAACAAAACAAAACAGAACAAAAAAACAAAAGCAAAAATAAACTATTGGGTCTACATCAAAATAAAAAGCTTTTGCACTGCAAAGGAATCCATCAAGAAAACTAAAAGACAACCTACTAACCATGAGAAGATATTTGCAAATGACATATCTGATAAAGGGTTAGTATGCAAAATAAATAAAGAACTTACACAACTGAACACCAAAAAACCAAATAATTTAATTAAAATATGGGAAACATGAACAGATATTTCTCTAGAGAAGACATACAGATGGCCAAGAGACACATGAAAAGATGCTCAACATCATTAGTCATCAGGGAAATATAAATCAAAACCATAATGAAATATCACCTCATACCTGTTAAAATCAAGAAGACAAGAAACAACAAGCATTGGCAAGGATGTGGAGAAAAAAGAACTCCCCTGTACTATCAGTGGGAAAGTAAATTGGTACAGCCACTGTGGAAAAAAGTATGGAGATTCCCCCCAAAAATAAAAATAGAAATACCATATGATCCAGTAACTCCATGATTGGATATTTACTCAGAGAAAATGAAAACACTGACTTGAAAAGATATATGTTCCCCCATGTATTATAGCAGGATTATTTACAATAGACAAGACATGTAAACAACCTAAGTGCCCGTCAATAGACAAATGGATAAGGAAGATGTGATACATACACACACGCACGCACACACACACACACACACACACGCACATACAATGTAATAAAAAAAAAGGATGAGATGGTGCCATTTGAGACAACAGATGGAGCTAAAGGGCATTATGCTAAGTTAAATAAGTCAGACTGAGTAAGACGGATACCATATGATTTCACCCCCATGTGGAATCTAAAAAAAATGAGCAAACAAAAAGCAAAATCAGAACTATAAGTACAGAGAATAAACTGATGGTTGCCAGAGGGGAGGGGGTGGAGGATTGAGTAAAATGGGAGAAAGGGAAAGGGAGATACATGCCTCTAGTTATAACTTGAGTAATTTTTGGGAATAAAAAGCAGAGCATAAGGAACACAGTCAATGATATTATAATAGTGATGTAATGGGACAAATGGCAGCTATACTTGTGGTGAACATAGCATAATGTATAAACTTGTCAAATCACTAAGTTGTACACCTGAAACTAAGGTAACATTGTGTGTCAACTATATTCTAAATAAATAAATAAATAAATAAGTAAATATCAAAATGGCAAACATCTATAGCACTTACTCCTTGTCAAGCAACTTCTAAGAACTTAATATGTATTAACTCACTTAAAGCTTGATACATGACTATACTATGCATGAAATGGCTTGTAAATCTGTATCAGAGCTTCCCAGTGGCCAATTTAAGAATGGAACAATGAAAAGTTACATCAGAGTGACCATAAGTTAAAAATAAGCTAACTTGTCAGGAAGAGCCCAGAAAATTCTTGTTTTTGTGAGCCAAGAGAAAATTCTTCCAAGGATCTTAAAAAACTGGAATGTGTAGAGCACACCAATGTCAACCTTGATTTTAATAATTAGATCCGTAAACTAATTTCCTTATAATTTTCTTCAGTGTAGACAGAGAGCTTAACATCCAAGCATAGCTGAGGAAAAGCTGTTTTACAAGAGGCCAACATGATATGCTGTACATAGAAATTCTTCTGTAACCTGGCTTGATCCAAGTATGAAATTTTGACTATTTTGAGAAAGAGATGATCCATTAGGAAATCCTCCATAAATGTTATTTTCCAAACTGAGATTTTATAATTATGAGGCAGCATAATTCAGAATTCAAAGACATACTCTGTTAGGTAACTAACAGGCAGACATCCCATGTTATTATTTGAGGAAGGAATCATAAGATTCAACAGTCAACCAGCCAAAGGATTCATGTCCTATTTAGAAAGTATTAGAAACCTAACCAGAATGCACGCCTCTTTATGGAGGTAGGAGTAGGGAGTACCTTGTAACAGGCCAAGAGTTTTTAATACAACTGTGGTTGTTTGCATTATTGGCTTCAATTCCTCATAACTTATTGTAACTTGGAGCTTGCCCTGTAACTCCTACTAAAGGTGAAGTTGGCTATTCCAGTGTCTTGGACAGAAATGACAGTATGCCAGTTCTGAACCAAGACCTTAAGAGACCCTGTATATTTTTGATTGTTCTCTTGAGCCTATGCCATTACCATGAGATGAACTTACTTTGGATAGTTGCTGCCCCTTTCATTTGGGCCTAAAAATAAACAGGTGTTGAGCAGAGATGTTCTAACCTATTTGTAGACCCTCAGCATGAGGCAAAGCCAGGTGCTGCAGGTGGAGGCACATCTTCCCTAGCCACTTCACAGATCTATGAGCAAAATAAAAGCTTTTGTTAAATGGCACTGGGATTTTTTGTGTGTGGTTATTTGTTACACACCAATGGCTGACTATTGCAATTGTGCTAGGTCAGTTTCCAACACATGAAGAACTAGAAAATGGAGGTTCTAAATTTTTACCCCATAGAATATGGCAATGATAATTTTAGCTTGGAGGGTTTTTAAAGCAAGTTTATCAATATAAACTATAAAATATATTAAGAAAGTACCTAACACAATGTCTATCTATCATCAAACAATGTAAATTCTTGAAGCCGCAAATAAAATAATAGTAACAGCTATATTTTTTTAGAAACAAATGTAAGCCAGGTATTACACTAGACACATTAATTATCTCATTTCACTTTCATCAGTCATGCAAGGTAGATGGTAAAAATACAAACTTCTCTCAGTGAGTATTGGCCAACCAATAGTACTTAAGAGGGTTAATTTACAAATTCCCTGTAAGTAACAAAATCTTTGGCAGTTGTTCTCCATTCTATTATTAGCTAAAGAAGTTTGGAATACCTTTCTGAGGTTTGGAAACCACACTTTGGTCACTGTGCCTACAGAAATAAGACTTAGGACCTCCACTTCCTCTGGCAAATATTTTCTGGGTCTATGACAACTTCCTTAATTTTCTATCCTTGTGACTTGTTAGTGTTATAGTGATTTTATTGCCATGATCAGAATTGAAGATGTTTAGTCAATTGGCATTCTTACTTACTGATTAAAAGGAAAGTCATATTTTTGGGGGGCTTCAATGAACCTCTTCACCTGAAGACACTTACTCAAGTCTTCTTACATTGTAGATTGAAAAGCACGAGCGCACTCTTTCTGCACTCATCCTATAAAGAGGGGTCTGTTCCCTACCCTTCAAATCTAGACTGTTCTCATCACTTGCTTTAGCCAAAAGAATATAGTAGAAGGGAAGTTATGACTTCCAAACTAGACCTTAAGCTTCTGCCTTGGTTCTCTGAGAATGCTGCCCTGAGACTGACATGTGAGGCAGCCAGTCTAGCTTCCTGAGGATGAGAGGCCACAGAAGAACCAAGTTCCCCTACTGATAGCCTCACAGCAGCTGCCAGATATGTACTTGAGGTCATCTTGAACCTCCAGCTATAAACCCAGGAAAAACCAGTAGTACCCAGCCAACACATAGAATTTGAGAAATAGTAAATTGTTGTTGGTTTAAACCACATAGCTCATACTTTTTCTTCTTATTCCTGGTAGCATAGGGGGAAATATTAGATAATTTGGGAAAAGGTAGTGAACTAAGGAGAACAGACAGTAAGTTCTATGAAGATGGATCATACAGCTTTACTTCACCAACAGGAAAGAAGAAAAATGAAGAAGTATCATTGCAGATTAGAAGAGATGAATGAGTTTGCAGATGAGGGAGTTAACCAGTAAATTGTGGGGGGACAGCTCTGTCATTTCACCTTGGTGACCCTGCATGTGTCCAAATAGGCCGGGTTTTGTCAGAAGCCTGCCCGACGTCTGGTGGAGCCTCTTTACGTTCCTCTTGGAATATGAGAACCTGAAGGCTTGTGAGGAACGGCTAGCAGGACATTTGTCACTTGCTCTCCTGTCTGTCGGGGAGACTGACATGAGACAGTTTCTCACTGTCTCCCTGGTTCTTTTTTTTTTTTTTTAAAGATCTTATTTATTTATTTGACACAGAGAGAGACAGCCAGCGAGAGAGGGAACACAAGCAGGGGGAGTGGGAGAGGAAGAAGCAGGCTCCCATGGGAAGAGCCTGACGTGGGGCTCGATCCCAGAACTCCAGGTTCATGCCCTGAGCTGAAGGCAGACACTTAACGACTGAGCCACCCAGGCGCCCCATGTCTCCCTGGTTCTGATCAGGTGTGAGGCATTCTGCCTCACTCTCCCTTAGAAGGAAGCGCAGGCTATAAAATAGTTAGCTGCAGTCTAGAATTCCCCCCTTGGCAACAGAGAGTATTTTGACTTGCTTTGTAATCATCTGGCCCTTTGTTTCAGTGCCATCCTTTTTGGTCTGTGAAACAAGCACCTTTGGCTACTCTTCCATGTCTGTGTAAGTAATAAACCCTCTAAAGCTAAAAAGAGCTCATCGTCTTTACTGGCCAATTCTCGGAGGCCTTGGCGGTGGCCTTGCCTGTCGTCTGACACAGGTAGGTAATGAAAAAAAAAGAAAACTTGTCATAAAGAATTTAAAAACAAACAAATCATAATTTTCTAGTTGAAGTAGGATGATAATTTGACACATTTTCTGTTCTCCACCCTATCTCAAATCTCATCTTCAGTAATGAATACATGGATTATCAACACTTCAGTTGTCATCCATGCCCCTAACTAACCTTCACAAGTTCATCTGTCCCATCAATAAATGCATCTCAATAAATGAAAACCTACATATCCCTTAGAAAGATAGTCTGAATTGGCTCAGAAGCAAAGGTACAGCAAATATTTAAAATTTTAACTCATATCTCGGGGAAACTGTATATACTTTGGCATAAATTTTCAAGTTACTGAAATATTTAAGACAAAACTCATGAATTCTCTTTTTTCTTATCATTTTTAACTGTCCATAAAGAAAAACAAGTCAGAAAAATAAATCAGTAATACTGGGAATATAATTTTACTGCTATGTAAATTATTTTACAAATAAACAAAATTTGGGTGGAATGGATATTCTCTGTACAAAAGAACCTGACTCTCAAACTGAATAAATATACCTCTGATATTAAAGTCTTTAGGGAAGGATGTAGAATTTAGGGAAACTTCTGGTGAGAATTCCTATTCCAAAAATGTTTATTAAAATGAACTTCTTTTGTTTTTTCATTCTCCCCACCACCTGTGGAGGTGAAGAGTCCTTAAATGTGAATGTGAAACACTGGACATCAGAAGGAATAAGAAGAGCAAAGGACTTGGATTTTAAATAGAATAACAGAGGCTCTGAGTAATCAAGACGTACCTGTGAACACATCCTGTGCAAAACCTAAACAAGGCTTCTGGCCACTCTGGTCAGATAGAGAGCTACTTTTGCTCTAGGTAAATAGAAAGCTAAATGAGCCCATTTTTATTAAGAGGATATTTGAGCCATGTGGAATGTAAACAACGAAAGTGATCTAGCCAAACTAGTTTCTACTTTATGCAGACACCATTTATTCTCCCACACTTAAAAATTTTTAAATGTGTACAGGCCAATATGGGGAAGGGGTACTCATCCATGAATACAAATGTAATAATACAACTGACATCCACTGAGTGCTAACCACGAGCCAGGCATTATAATTATCCCATGGGTCTCCTTGGCTCTAGCTTTCCCTATTGTAGTCTACTTCTCTGCTTAAAATTAATCCAAGGCTGCCCAGTGCTTCCAGAATGAAACACAAACACTCGAATCGGGGACAAACAGCTCAGCCCTTGCCAGCCTCTGTGGGATCCTCCCTGCCAGGCTTCCTTCCCATCTTAGATCCCCCGCCCCAGATAGACTTGCAGTTTCCCGGAGGTGCCCTGACGTCCATGCCTTTGCAAATGCTGTAGCCTCTTCCAAGCCCTACACTTTCTATCTCCAAAAGAGTAAATGGTCCTTCTTATTCTGTAGTATAATCTGCCTATGACTATGCCTGCAGTGATTTCACAGTGAACTTGCTCCCTCCTTCATGCTTATGATTCTAGTGCTTAGCCAAGAATAGCAGTCAAAAAATGATTATTGGATGAATAGTGAACTTAAAGAAACGTGTATGAGTGTGAGCTGAGTGTGATCCTGGTGTGAGCTGAGATAGTTGGAAATGTCTATTATAGTGAAGATGAGAAGCCTTCTTCAGAGAAAGAGTACACTTTTAAAAATGGCACAGAGGTGTAATTTTTCAAAAGCTAATTATACTGATGGCTATACATGCAAAGTCTCTCATGCATTGTTCACAGGAGTCCAGAGAATACACGTTCTTATTTGTGAGGGTAAAAGATAGATGTGCATTTACGAATAAAGCAGACACGGTTCCCATGGTTTTGTATCAGGCTATTAGAGGTAAAAGACAGAGGACTAACGTAAATGTTTTCATGATTCATCTAACACCTTAGCATCTACTTTTTTTTTTTTTCTGATCCTGGGATTGGAAAAAAGTGCTTAACATGACTTTAAAGAATTATATTGGCAAAAATGGGGCTAAAGTTTCTGGGACCATAATGAATGCACAGGACTTTCTTTGGAAAGGTAAAATTTGACTGGTGTTCTATGAGTCAATAGGAATCTAGGAAAAACTTTACGGGATAAGTAAGGAGGAAAGGCAAAAGAATGAATCTCAATATTATGGAAATAATATTGGATTTGGTATTATAAGATCTGAAATAAAGTCTGCCTATTCTTTTTCAATACTGGCATGGGCTAGTCATAACTTCTCTATGCTTGCTTCCATATTTATAAAGAAGTTAATTGAATATCTCGGAGATTTCCAGTTAATATGGTAGATTAAATCAACATCGGAGATCTGTTCATTCCTCAAAGCTTTAAAAGTTTTAAAACAGGTTTGAAAGTAAGAAAGGGAGCTCTTCAAATAATGAAATAAAGAGGAAATAAGATACCAGGATGTGGAGGGAGAGCTAGCGCTAAGAACAGTCACGGGGCATTAGAACAAGGTATACAGCTAAAGAGCTGGACCAGATTATTACCATGGGAGGAAAGAAGGTAAGGTGTATATGGCCCCATGCATGTTAGGTGCTATAGGAGAGGTCCTTTCATAAACCTAGGGGTCTGAGGGGCCCAGAAATGGCCTTTCAGCCATAAAATAGGGTCCAAAAAACCCTAGTATCTGATCCAGATATAGGTACAGAAAAAAGTCAGTTGCATAGGAGTCAAGGATCATTGTTTGGTAGGAGGATTATATATCAATTAAACTTCATTAAATTAAATATACATATAAAAATTTAAGAGTAACCACTTGAAGAACAGAAATAGTATGTTAATCTTCCTCTTGTCTAGTAGATCAATAACAGACAGTAAAGAAAATGTGTGGTAAATAAATATAGAATAAGATGGTGAATGTCAGTTCAAACATTAATAATCACAATAAAAATAAACACATTAAACTTATTAGTGAATTAATAGTGACAATAATAAAAACTGATTGGGAAGAAATCAGAGAGGGAGACAAACCATGAGAGACTCTTAACTATAGGGAACAAACTGAGGGTTGCTGGAGAGGGGTGGGTGGGGATTTGGAGAAACTGAGTGATGGGCATTGAGGGCACGGGATGTGATGAGCACTGAGTGTTGTATGCAACTGATGAATTACTGAATTCTACATCTGAAAGTAATGATGTACTGTATGTTGGCTAATTGAATTTAAATAAAAAACAGTGACAATATAATATATTAATATTCAGCTCATAAAATTATAAGATTTAAATGAAATAAATGCTATGTAAATGCTAATTGTTAGATACAATGCAAAATGTTGTTCACTCTCAATCCAAGTTTAGCCTTTATCAATAACCTTTAAGACAAATGAACTGGAGGACTGTTCCCAAAGCATTTAGAAAGTTCACTACTCAACTTGTATATGTGCCTCTCAGCTAACGATTTCCCTACAGACAGGAATGGGAGCCTCCTGACAAGATGAAGCACCCATGTCATTGAAGATTTCCAGGCTTGTTAATTTCTCACCATTTGTTTAGTGTTACTGGACTTCAGTTGGAAAAAAAAGGAAAACGATGGATTTGGCTTCCAATTTACTTTGTCCTATGTTCCATCTCTTCAGGAATTCAATTTGAATGTTTTACAATGTAAATATTGTGTTAAAAATACAAAGCAAAATTGGATCAAATGAAATTTTTTTGGGAGCCATAAATAACATTTGGCGTGATAATACTATAAAAAATACTTTGGTACTACTTCCAGAATACAGCATTTTAAAGCCTGATAAGAAAACTTTCTAGCTCAGTGGGTTTCTGGTGCTGCTCTAAAGAGTCATAGGGATCAGCAGGGCCTTTGAGGCCATGGAAGGAATGGGGTAGGATTCTGAGCAGAAGAGACTCCAGGTGCCCCCTCATTGCTTCTTTAACTTGCCTAGGCTTCAACTGAGCTTTTGTGTGAGATTTCATTTGAAAATTGTGCCATAGCTATGGAAAGGAGAGGAGAGGAGAGGAGAGGAGAGGAGAGGAGAGGAGACGAGACGAGATGAGACGAGACGAGACGAGACGAGACGAGAAGAAAGAAGTTAAAGAACACTGAGCCCACATTCTGTTTTACAGGTGATGAAACAGAGGTTCAGAGAAGGTAAGTGGCTTGCTCACTGCTGACAGAGCAAATAAAAACCCAGGGACTAGAAAGTCTTTTTCTCCAATACTATCTCTATATTAGAGACAATAATTTTATTTTTTCTCCTGACAAAAGGAACTAAGGCATTGTATTAAGGGTTAGGACTAAAAATACAAATAAATCGTGGTCTTAGCCCTCAGGGGCCTTTGATTCTATGAGATCAGCTAAGAGAAAGTTTTAAGAGGGATGGAGCCATCAACAATTTTTAATGCAGTCACTAGAAACAAGAAGATAAGAACAAAATAACCCAAGGAAATTTAAAAAAAAGAAAAGAAAAGAAAAGGAAAAGGACTCATACTTTTAGAGCAGGTGAAATTTGACTTTGTTATTGCCGTGATTTTACATTTATGTGATCACGGTAAAATAGATCACTGACGAAATTAATATCTCCATAGATTGTTAAGAAGAAACTAGATAATCATTTGCTAACATGGTCTAGACAAATGGCTCCAAACCTTTCTGATCACATGTTTCAGAGTTCCCAGGACCACACTCACTTCTGACAAACTGCAAGTTCAGGTGGTCCCCAACACTACTCTCAGCTTTGATAATTCACTAGCAGAATTCATAGAACTCACTGAAAACTGTTATATTCAGTTATGTTTTATTACAGTGAAAGGATACAGGTTAAAATCAGCCAAGGGAAAAGGCATATCGAGCAACGTCCAGGAGAATTCCATGGATGGAGCTTCCAACTGTCCTCTCCTTCTGGAGTCATGAATGGTACTAACTTCTGTCAATATGTGACATTACACCTGGAGTATTGCCAACCAGGGCAGCTCACCTGAGCCTTGGTGTCCAGAGTTTTTACTGGGGTTTGGTCATACCTCAGTGTCCAATTCCTCTGAAGATGAAGCTGATACTACTTGGTCCAAAGCCCCTACCATATGTCACATTGTCAAACCATCTAGTGTAGCCCAAGGTCCTCGGGTAAACTAAGTGTTATCAGGCAGGGCATTCCAAGAGAGCATTTCCTGGGAGCTGAGGGCAAAGGCCAGGCCTCTCTTTAGATTTGGTTAATTCTTTACCTTTATAAATTAATAATTTTTATACGAGTACTACATACAGGTATATAATGGACATTATGAAACACATAAAAATAGAATTTATTTAAGGAATATATAAAAAGTTAAATACCAAATCCAGAATAAGGAAGCCTAGGTCTCATCTCACTCTGCCATAAAAAAACCTTTGTGTCTCAGTTATCTTGTCAGTAAAATGGGAACAATTATAGCATGGAGCTCAATATCTATATTATTATCCAGTATATATCTAAAAAAGGAAATAGAGTTTGAGAGTGTGAAGGTATAGATATTTTCTGGGAGGGGCTGGATTTGGAAAAATCAGTAAGGGTGGGGAAAAATATAATACATTAAAAACCAACAACAACAAAGAAAAGTGCTTTGCTCTGAGGAAGTTCTTAAAGTTGTGCTAATATAATAATGTATTAAATGGTGCTGAAATAGTTAGCTTGAATGTCTTGTACTAAAAAGGAGTTAACTAATTTACCAAAAAGTGTTAAAGAAATTAAGTAAGAGAAAAACAGCTAAAATGATGCAGTGTGCTTACATGTTAAAAATATTGCATAGAGGGGCTCCTGGTGGCTCGGTTGGTTAAGTGTCCAACTCTTGATTTTGGCTCAGGTCATGATCCCAGGGTGGTGAGATTGAGCCCTGCATGGGGCTCTGCACTTAGTGAGGAGTCTGCTTGAGATTCTTTCTCCCTCTCCTTCTGTCCCTCCCTCAGTTCTCTCTCTCTCTCTGTAAATAAATAAATAAATAAATAAATAAATAAATAAATAAATAAATGCAATCTTCAAAAAATATATTGCATAGAAAAAAAGATATAAATTAAGTACAATGAAACAATAAATAACATGGAAGAAAAATGGCTTTATCAGTAATTAACTATATGGATTTCTCTGGGTTTCAGTTTTCTCATCTATACTTATGGAAATTGGAAAAAAATCTATAAAATTCCTTCTAGCTACAAAATTATCTATGGCTACCAAAGATCTGACCCTCAATAAAGAATAATACATGTAAAATATGTATTTGCTTAGTTGCTAAGAAACAAGATACACTCCTTTTTCTGCAGTTTTCTTTTCCTTAAGTGAAAACAAATAGCATCATTAATAAAATATTAACATAAGATCTGTCAACGAATGAAGAAACAATTGGAAAAACTAAGAACTAGAAAAAATTACACATTATCTCTGAATCTGGCTAATATCATAGGTGCTTATACTATTGGTGATGGCTTCAGAAAAATTAGAACAAAGCAAATTTAAAATGATGTTTGCTTTCTTTGTAAAAAAAATTTAGATATAAGAATAAAGCATAGTCTACAAGTGGCTAATGGAATAAGGAGTTCTGGAAATTCATGAAAGGATTTCAAAGGTAATAGATTGCATGCCAAACAAAGCTTATGAAATTAGTGGCAATGTTAAATTGACTCAATTCTAAAGATGTAATCCTGGAACCAGAGGAGTCAGTGTTGAGCCACATTGTAGCCTACAAACATTGTTGCAAAAGGAAGGAGACATTTTCCAGAACCTCATAATATGGAAACCAAGGATCTTAGAAATGTGAGTACAGCTAAAGAAATATAAAAGAGCCAATACAGTAATGAAACTCTGGAACATATGAATAAAGAAAGTGGGAACAACTAAATTCATAGAACCTGGGAAAGCAATACACAAAGAAAGGAAGGCAAATCTAGGAAGGCAAATCTAGGATTGTCAGCATATTAATGGCAATTAAGAAAAAAAATTATTGATGATAATATTAAAGAAAGGAAATTAAATTGATCTTAGAAAGATTCAGTCTGATGACTGGTGAAATAAATTACAGTAAGTTTTGTTGAAACTAAAAAATATAAATTAGGCAATTCTCTATGGGAATCAAAGTTCTCTTAGTTTTTCTTAGATTTGTCTATTTATTTCCCAGAGTTAAAAGTAAATATAAACTAAAGGTAGACTCAAAGAACTAGAGCAAGTCTCAAAATATTATCTGACCAATTACTACAAGACACCATCCCAAAACAGAACTGATTTTACCACAAGGCTATTTTTCAGAGAGTTCTGAAGACAGGGATTCTATAGCCATCTCTGGAAAACAAGTCCAATATTAAATGACCTGTACTGTCAAACATTATCTTTGTCTCATCAAACTTGCTTTTATTATAGATTTAGATTACTTAGCTAATTTTCCCTGTATTTTTAAGTGGAGAAGTCTAAATATCTATTAATGTTTTCTTGATGACTCGGTTTTCTGGGAGCAAAATCATAAATATACAGCCCCAAAACGGATGATCACAAAGTGAATTCACCCCTGTAACCACAATTCAGGTCATGAAATAAGAACCCTGCCAGCACTTCCCGAGCCCTCCTATTCTCCCTGCTGGGCATGACCCACCCTGCCTCCCCAAAGATAACTACTAACCTGATTTCAAACACTTTGGTTTAGATATGCCTATTTTTGAAATTAACAAGAATGGTTAAACCACATGTTCTCTCTTTTTTAGTAGCTTTTTAAATTGAGATACACTTCACACAACATAAAGTTCACCACTTTAAAGCGTACACTTCAATGGTTTTACTGTAGTCTCTGTTGTGCAATCATCACCACTATCTAATTCCAAAATATTTCCATCTCCTACTTTTCCCCACAAACAATTTGCACCTACTAGCAGTTAGTCTCAATGATAAGTTCTCTTTTGCTTTTGGCTTCTTTTGCTCAAAATTATGCTTGTGAGAGTCGTATGCTGTGATCAGTAGCCAATATTTTTTTGAACAGAGCTTAAGGAGTAAAGTACAGGTTTTTCTAACTAATTATGGTCCCATACTAAAACTAATGGTTTAGACCCTGCTTGCAGTAGTATAACCAGGGAGAGTTAAAAAACACTGATGTGTAGACTCCATTCCAGATAAATAAATTATAATCTGGGGGGCAGTAGGAGTAGGCTTTGGCTTTAATAGTTTTAAAAAAATTGTCCAGATGATTCTGTTGTATAGCCAGAACTAAGAACTACTACAAACAACTAATCAGTAAAAGACTTGGCCTGATGAGAAGGCAGCTCTAATTAAAAAGACAGTCTCTTGGACCCTCAGGCACACTGAATTAGATTCTTGAGACTGTGAGAATCTGCATTTTGACAAGTGACCCATGTGCTTCTTATAAGGCAGTTTCAGAAATACTGCAGGAAACCAATAATTATTTCTCAAAAAATAAATGACTTCATCAACAGAGGTTTCTATTGCTTTTAAACGAGAAAACAAGATGCCAGTTTAAAATACTGTTAATACATTGAAAAGAAACTATTTTCATGTATGATTTAATTAGAGTGATGAGAGGAAAAATATATTACATCTGCCTCATTTCTTTTAATTTGATATCAGTCCAAAGTGAAAACCTATTGGGAAGTAGCCTTTTCCACCTCCTGCTCTGAGGTTAACACAGGAAACAGGTCTACTTTTTTTAGACATCAATCCAGTCTCAGTGTTGTCAACAGACTCTGAAATTTGCAATTTGCTTTTCATTCGTAGTGGACAACATACAAAGAATCTTCTTCACGTCACTAGATAAACACATTGGGAAATTTTTAAAATGCAATTGCCAAAAAAAATGGCAAACAAAATGAAAAAGGAAAAAAAAATTCAGAAAAGGAAAAGACACCCCCAAACAGTCTGAAACAGACTTCATTATATATTGTAGTATGAAAGTAACAACTTCACACATTGATCAGTAAGAACAGTTTATTAGAAGCTAGAGTTGGCATTGTGCCCTTGGAATGTATTTCTATCATCTGGTCCTACTGGGGATAGTTTATACATACCCAGGGTAAAGACAGTGCTTTACATACAGTACTCTTTACATCCTCAGCTCTTAATAATGTATCATTTTCATTATTGAAAGATATCTTCCCTTACTGAAGTGTTCTCTTGATCTACTGTGTGATTATCAATATGACCTGGTAACTTTTCACCTTATCAATTGGTCACTGACAGTAAACTAGGTTCTGTTATTTAGTACATTAATTCAATACGTTAGATAGCATTTAGTTGTCTAAACATACTAACATTTCTAAAATAAAATTTTAATTTTAGGATAGTTTAGATACACAGAATATTTGTGAAAATGGCCCAGAGAATTTCTATATACCCCATATCTAGTCTCACTTATTATAACATCTTTTGTTAGTATGGTACATTTATTACAACTAATGAGCCAGTATTTACACATAATCATTTACTAGAATCCAGAATCCATACTTTGTTCTGATTTCCTTAGTCTTTACCAAATGTCCTTTCCCTGTACCAGGATCCCATCCAAGATACCACATTACTTTTGTCATGTCTCCTTACACTCCTGTGGGCTGTGACTATTTTTCAGACTTTCCTTGGTGTTTGGTTTGTTGTTTTTTTAAATAATATTGACAGTGTTGAGCAGTGCTGGTCAGACAAATTTTAGAGTGTCACATACTAATAAACTTTTAAATATAATTTATTCTTAGATTCAATTAACGAATTAGAAAAATTTGACTTAAAGTAAACCTAAAAGGAAAAAAATTCTTTTGGAGATGGTTCAAACTATTAGAATCAATTCAAATAGACTTGAACAATTGGTCTTCATGTATATAAAGGTATAACACAAGATAGTCTACTTATGACTAATAGAATTATTGTCATTTCTAAAAATCAGAACTTAACTTTACAAATAAATATGAAATTATTTACATTCCTCTGGGTTCCAATCTTCGCTATTGTTTTTACTTACATAGCCATAAAGTTCATTTTATTTTATTATCTTTTTTAAAGATTTTTACTTATTTATTTGACAGAGAGAGAGAGCACAAGCAGAGGGAGCAGCAGCGGGAGAGGGAGAAGCAGACTCCCCACCAAGCAAGGAGCCCGATGCAGGGTCCCCATCCCAGGACCCTGGGATCATGACCTGAGCCGAAGGGAGACACTTAACCGAGTGAGCCACCCAGGGACCCCCATAAAGTTCATTTTATCTTGAGTTCTGTTTTTTTTATTTTTCACTATTTATAAACTTGTTCACATGTTGAAGTAAAATGTATACTTGACATTTTTAAAAAGCAGTCTAACAGGGCTCATTCTATTATACTAAAATATCATATTTGTCTAATTACCCCACTGTTGAACACTTGGTTTGTTTCCATTTTTTATAATTCTACTACTAACATCTTTGCACAAGAACAACTTAAAGTTGAACCAATTTGCATTTTCTCCAGCAATGCATATAATGCAAGCTTTTCTGCACAGTCACCAACCCTGAGTTCTTTCATATATTCTCTACTGTAGTATTTAATGCTGCTTTAAATTTGCTTTGCTATACACTGTTATTATTGGAATGAAGTTGTTCATTTTTTCATGTCTCCTTGTGAAAACTGTTTCTTCTTTTTTTAAGAGGTTTTATTTATTATTTATTTGTCAGAGAGAGAGAGAACAAAAGCAGGGCTGAGCAAGGAGCCCAATGTGGAACTGGATCCCAGGACCCTGGCATCATGACCTGACCTAAAGGCAGACGCTTAACTCACTGAGCCACCCAGGCATCCCTGTTTCTTCTTTTTCAAATGGGAACTAAAATGCCAACTTTATGGATAAAATTAGATGGAGAAAATTTTATTTACTAATATCCTCTTAGGGAGAACTGCTCTTTTTGGAAAATGGGAGTTTGTAGTCAAGGGCAAATATAAGAAGAGCTCTTTTGAGACTAGGATAATTTTATTGATTAAGAGGAATGGGGGATGAGAGAGGAAAAGCAAGAAAGAAGGGAATAATGAGGAAACAGTGAAAGGTCAGCACTACACATTTTGACATCTGCCCTCTCTATAACTTACTCAGATCTTAAAGTACTTTTAACAACTCACGAAGTGCATAATATAAATGGGTAGATTAGTTGTAGACACTAAGATTGGAGAAGTAAAGGGTGGAAAGAGGAAAGAAAAAAATAGTTTGCCAATAGAATATAGAAGGCAGAGAGAAGCAAAAATGTGTGTGTGGGGGGGGCACAATAAAATCCTAAATCTTTTTAATTTTTTAAGTAACGTCCACCCCCAACGTGGGGCTTGAACCCACAATCCCAAGATCAATAATCTCACCCTCCACCCACTGATCCAGTGTTTTTGATATCAGAGTAACTGGGTTTAAGATTTGGGTCAGGTGTAACCCAAGTTTAGGGTACCCTGACTGCTGTCTGGATTATACATATTTATACATTTAAAATAGCAAGCTTTTAATAGTGTGTCACATTTAGTTTTTCCTGTCATTTCAAAATATTTTTATTCTTGTAGTATGGAAAAATGTATCTACGTTCAATGGTGTCCTCTCTTTTTAAATTTCCACTAATTTATCTCCCATCCACAAAAGGGACGCATAGGTTATTCCAGTTTCTTTGGGATTTATATTTTATATTCTGGTTTCTTGCAGATTTATAACTTATTTGCTTCTTTTGAACCCATTGTAATTTATGGATACAGCTGTGGTAACAAAAGATCTAAGTTAATTCTTTTTCCTATCATTAAAAAAGTTATGGGGCACCTGAGTGGCTCAGTTGGTTAAGCGTCCAACTCTTGATTTCAGCCCAGACCTTGATCTCAGGGTCGTGAATTTAAGCCCCTGGGCTTACACACTGGGCTCTGTGTTAGGCATGGAGCCTACTCAAAAAAAAAAAAAAAAAGTTATTTCTCTTTCTACTGCATTACTTCTGGTTTGTAATAAAATAAGTCGTTTGAATCTATAAATGGCCAGTTTTTGAAACCCCAGTGTTAAAGAAATCATGCACTAAAGCTTTTGTAATCAACTTTAAAGTCTGGCCTAATCATTATAATCTTTTAAGAATTTTTTCAGGGACTTTGGAAAGAACAATTTGACATTTTTGCCCCCTTTCAAATGAGTTTCGCTATCACTCAAAATCTGTCAGGGATTTAAATTGATAATAAGAATCATAAAATCTAGAGCTGAAAGGTATAATAGGGATGACCTCATTCAACTTTGTGATTAAAGGTCAGAAAACAGAGGCCAAGAGAACTTGAATTTCCTTCCCAAAGTCACAGCCAGTTAATAGCAGAGCTGGGACTATGACCCATGTCTCCGATCATCTCAAAACATACAATAATAAAAAAGGAAGTGCCTTTTATTTTCACTATCCTTTTACTTTAAATCTCCTAACCTTTATATTTATGCTAACCCACACTAAAATAATCTCACCTTTCATTTTGTGAACTTGAAACCAGCAGGTCAAAATTTTCAGAGGATAAGAGTGGAAGTTTGCCACCTACAGGTCAAAAGAAAGAAGAAATCTTATAGGTTTTTCCAGGGTAAAGCTCTGATGACCCTTACAAAGCAAAACTGCGTTTTAAAACACTTCTTTGGGAGAGTAGCTCTCAATATAGCACAGGAAGACTTTTATCAAGGGGATGATGCCTTCATTCTCATCACTGTTAGTTTGACATGTCTCTGCACTGTTCCTTTTCCAACAGTATATGGTGCTATGCTTGTAGAAAAGAATGACAGAACACTGAACAGTATGAATCCATAATTGGAAGCCCATGAAAATGTGTCTTAGCAACTGAGACCATCTCCCTTTTTCGGTCAGAATTTCCTCCTCACTGCTAAGAAATATCTGAGTGGGCAACAAAAATCCTATAATGACGTTGGAACAACTAGATAACCATTTGGAAAAAGTTCTTTTAGAATCTTATATCTCCTACTAAAATAAATCCCAGATAGATTAATATTTAAATGTGAAAGATGAACAAGACCATAAAATTACTAGAAGTCTCTATAAGCAATTGTAATATAATCTTGGAGTAGGAAAGCCCTTTCTAAACATAACACCAAAGGAAGAAAATCAAAGGAAAATATAGATATTTTACAAACATTAAAAATATAAAGAAATCACTGTTCTTTCTTAAAGATTATTTAAGATGAGATTGCATTTTCTCACAAATTAGTCAAGCAAAATTTTAACACCCAGTGTTGACAGTGGCTGTGGAAATGACACTTAAATTTGCAGAGCCTTTTAAAAGAACAATTTGGCAAAAATATATGAGAAATGCTAAAATGTCAACATAACTGTTGACCCAATATCTGTCTCTAAGAATTTATCCAAAGGATATAATCATGAATAAGAGATAAGATTCAGTACAAATACATTTTTTATAGCCTTCTTTATAACACTAGCCAAATGATAGGATATGGATTAAATAAATTATAGTAGGTTATTTTACTGGGATATGATACCATTACAATTATTTTACTGAACTCTATTTAATACTATTGGGGGAAATCTCTTAATAATATTACTTGACAGAAGTAGGTTATATGGCAGTGTGTTTAGTATGAGCCCACTTATTAGAAAAAACACATATACATCCATATATATAGACAGGGCCTTAGAAAGCTGTATACCAAATATAAAACATTACTTTGGTGTGTAGGGGGAAAAGAGATTAAGAGTTTACTCTAAAAATGTTCTTGAAGAATAATGGAAAGAATTTAAAGATGAATGTACTTCAAAAAAAAAAACAAACTCGCAGGATGGATGTGTGAATAGGGAAGAGAAAAAGGTGGTACATAGTTAAAGATAAATAGAATGGGGTCTGGCTATGAGGAAAGAAGTAAAAGTACTTAGGCTGGGTGCCAGAACATGTAATAAAATTGATCAAGGACACAGTCGGATGGGAAATAAGAGCTGGGACATCATGATCTAGGAGCCTGGAAGTAAGGCCACAAAGCAGCCCAGGTAAATCAGCATGCTTACTACTCATATATCATGGACGTTGTTATCCTGGGAGTCAATCTAAAACAGTTTAAAAGTATTCTAGTATTCTTTATTTAAAAGTATTCTTTATTTAAAGACAAGCTGTCGAAAAAGCTCCATAAAAACATATTGCTAAAAGGTCACTCATTAAAAATAACAAAGAAACTAGAGTTTTTAGAATGGCTCGTTGAAAAGTATTTCAAAATGTCTGAGGGTATGTCACTAAAATATATATTTTTTTAATGATTTTTTTTATTATATTACGTTAATCACCATACAGTACATCCCCGGATTCCGATGTAAAGTTCGATGCTTCATTAGTTGCGTATAACACCCAGTGCACCATGCAATACGTGCCCTCCTTACTACCCATCACCAGTCTATCCCATTCCCCCACCCCCTCCCCTCTGAAGTCTTCAGTTTGTTTCTCATAGTCCATAGTCTCTCATGTTTCATTCCCCCTTCTGATTACCCCCCTTTTCTTTATCCCTTTCTTCCCCTACCGATCCTCCTAGTTCTTATGTTCCATAGATGAGAGAAATCATATGATAATTGTCTTTCTCTGCTTGACTTATTTCACTTAGCATTATCTCCTCCAGTGCCGTCCATGTTGCAGCAAATGTTGAGAATTCGTTCTTTCTGATAGCTGAGTAATATTCCATTGTATATATGGACCACAGCTTCTTAATCCAGTCATCTGTTGAAGGGCATCTCGGCTCCTTCCATGATTTGGCTATTGTGGACAATGCAGCTATGAACATTGGGGTGCATATGGCCCTTCTCTTTACTACGTCTGTATCTTTGGGGTAAACACCCAGTAGTGCAATGGCTGGGTCATAGGGTAGTTCAATTTTTAACTTTTTAAGGGACCTCCACACTGTTTTCCAGAGTGGCTGTACCAACTTGCATTCCCACCAACAATGTAGGAGGGATCCCCTTTCTCCACATCCTCTCCAACAATTGTTGTTTCTTGCCTTGTCTATCTTTGCCATTCTAACTGGCGTAAGGTGGTATCTCAGTGTGGTTTTGATTTGAATTTCCCTGATGGCTAATGATTTTGAACATTTTTTCATGTGTCTGTTAGCCATTTGTATGTCTTCATTGGAAAAGTGTCTGTTCATATCTTCTGCCCATTTTATGATTTGTTTATTTGTTTCTCGTGTATTGAGTTTGAGAAGTTCTTTGTAGATCTTGGATACCAGTCCTTTATCTGTGGTGTCCTTTGCAAATATATTCTCCCATTCCGTGGGCTGTCTCTTAGTTTTTTTGACTGTTTCCTTGGCTGTGCAGAAGCTCTTTATCCTGATAAAGTCCCATAAGTTCATTTTATCTTTTATTTCTCTTGCCTTTGGAGATGTGTCGTGAAAAAGGTTGCTCTGGCCGATGTCATAGAAGTTGTTGCCTATGTTCTCCTCTAGAATTTTGATGGATTCCTGTCTCACATTGAGGTCTTTCATCCATTTGGAGTTTATTTTTGTGTATGGTGTGAGAGAGTGGTCAAGTTTCATTCTTTTGCATGTAGCTGTCCAATTTTCCCAGCACCATTTATTGAAGAGACTGTCTTTTTTCCACCGGATGTTTTTTCCTGCTTTATCAAAGATTAGTTGCCCAAAGAGCCGAGGGTCCATTTCTGGGTTCTCTATTCTGTTCCATTGGTCGATGTGTCTGTTTTTGTGCCAGTACCATGCTGTCTTTGTGATCACAGCTTTGTAGTACAGCTCGAAATCCGGCATTGTGATGCCCCCAGCTTTGTTTTTCCTTTTCAACAGTTCCTTGGAGATTCGGGGCCTTTTCTGGTTCCATACAAATTTAAGGACTATTTGTTCCAGTTCTTTGAAAAATGTCCTCGGTATTTTGATCGGGATAGCATTGAAAGTGTAGATTGCTCTGGGTAGTATGGACATTTTAACTATGTTAATTCTTCCAATCCATGAGCATGGAATATTTTTCCATCTTTTTATGTCTTCCTCAATATCTTTCAAAAGTGATCTATAGTTTCTAGCATATAGGTCCTTTACGTCTCTGGTTAAGTTAATTCCAAGGTAACGCATGGTTTTTGGTGTTATTGTAAATGGGATGGATTCCCTAATTTCTCTTTCTTCAGTCTCGTTATTCGTGTATAGAAATGCAACTGATTTCTGGGCATTGATTTTGTATCCTGCCACCTTACTGAATTGTTCTATAACTTCTAATAGTTTGGGAGTGGATTCCTTTGGGTTTTCCATATAGAGTATCATGTCATCTGCAAAGAGAGACAGTTTGACTTCTTCTTTGCCGATTTGGATACCTTTGATCCCTTTTTGTCTTCTGATTGCTGTTGCAAGGACTTCTAGTACTATGTTGAATAATAGTGGCGAGAGTGGGCATCCTTGTCGTGTTCCTGATCTTAAGGGAAAGGCTTCCAGCTTTTCCCCATTGAGAATAATGCTTGCAGTAGGCTTTTCATAGATGGCTTTTATGAGATTGAGAAATGTACCCTCTATTCCTACACTCTGAAGGGTTTTAATCAGGAAAGGATGCTGTATTTTGTCAAATGCTTTTTCTGCATCAATTGAGAGGATCATATGGTTCTTGAGTCTTTTCTTGTTGATATGATGTATCACATTGATTGATTTGCGAGTGTTGAACCATGCTTGCATCCCAGGTATGAATCCCACTTGGTCATGATGGATAATCCTTTTAATGTACTGTTGGATTCTATTAGCAAGGATCTTGTTGAGGATTTTGGCATCCATATTCATTAGAGAAATCGGTCTGTAATTCTCCTTTTTGAGGGGGTCTTTGCCTGGTTTGGGGATCAAGGTAATATTAGCCTCATAGAATGAGTTTGGTAGCTTTCCTTCTGTTTCTATTTTTTGAAATAGCTTTAGGAGAATAGGTATTATTTCTTCTTTGAATGTTTGGTAGAATTCCCCAGGAAAACCGTCTGGGCCTGGAGTTTTATTATTTGGAAGGTTGTTTATCACTGACTCAATTTCTTCATAGTTAATTGGCCTATTTAAGAAATCTATTTCTTCCTGTTTCAGTCTTGGTAGTTTATAGGTTTCCAGGAAGGCCTCCATCTCTTCCAGATTGTTTAGTTTTTTGGCATATAGCTGTTGATAAAAGTTTCTAATAATCCTTGCAATTTCAATGGTGCTGGTCGTGACCTCTCCCTTTTCAGTCATAATTTTAATAATCTCAGTCCTTTCTCTTTGTTTTTGGACAAGTTTTGCCAGTGGTCTATCAATTTTATGGATTCTCTCAAAGAACCAGCTTCTAGTCCTGTTGATCTGCTCTACTGTGGTTCTGGTCTCTAATTCATTGATTTCTGCTCTAATCTTGGTCAACTCCTTCCTTGTCAGTGGGTTAGGCCTGTCCCTCTGTTGCTGTTCCAGTTTCTTGAGGTGAGAATATAGAAACTGCATTTTAGATTTTTCTATTCTTTTGAGTGAGGCTTGGATGGCTATGTATTTCCCCCTTAGGACTGCCTTTGCAGTATCCCATAGGTTTTGGACCGTTGTGTATTCATTCTCGTTGGTCTCCATAAATTGTTTAATTTGTTTTTTGATTTCCTGGTTTATCGAGTCATTCTTGAGCAGGATGGTTCTTAGCCTCCAAGTGTTTGAGTTTCTTCCAGGTTTTTCCTTGTGGTTGAGTTCCAATTTCAGAGCGTTGTGGTCTGAGAATATGCAGGGGATAATTTCAATCTTTTGGTATTGGCTGAGACCTGTTTTGTGTCCCAGAGCATGATCTATTCTTGAGAATGTTCCATGGGCATTTGAATAGAATGAGTATTCTTTGGTTCTGGGGTGTAGTGTTCTATATATATCTATGAGGTCCAACTCGTCGAGTATGGCATTCAAAGCCTTTGATTCTTTGCTTAGTTTTTGCCAGGGTGTTCTGTCTATTTCTGATAGTGGGGTGTTGAGGTCCCCTACTATTACTGTGTTCTTATCTATATGTCTCTTTATTTTGGTTAAGAGTTGGCTTGTGTATCTTGCTGCTCCCCTGTTGGGGGCATATATATTAATAATTGTCATATCCACTTGTTGAATACTTCCTTTAAGAATAATATAGTGCCCTTCTGTATCTCTCTCTATGGCCTCTAGTTTAAAATCCAGTCTATCTGATATGAGAATTGCTACTCCAGCTTTCTTTTGAGGTCCATTTGCGTGGAAGATGGTACTCCATCCCCTTACTCTAAGTCTGAATGCATCTTTGGGTTCAAAATGAGTCTCTTGTAGACAGCAAATGGATGGGTCATGTCTTTTTATCCAATCTGCAACCCTGTGGCGTTTTATGGGAGAGTTTAAGCCATTTAGATTGATAGAGATTATTGACAGATATGATTTTAATGATGCCATTTCTCTTTAAAGTCTTTGTATCGGTTGTGACTTGCTGCTCTGTATCACTCTTGGGGCCTTTTTACCTTTATAGAGCCCCCCTTAATATCTCCTGTAGGGCTGGTTTCGTGGTTACGAAATTGGTTAATGATTGGCGATTTTGGAACGTCTTTATTTCTCCATCAATTCTGAATGACAGCTTTGCTGGATAAAGGATCCTTGGCTGCATGTTTTTCTCTGAAAGAGCTTTAAAAATGCCCCCCCAAGCCTTTCTCTCATTCCAGGTCTCTGTAGACAGGTCTGACGTAATCCTGATACCTTTGCCTTGGTACGTGAGAAATTTCTTTGCCCTGGCCGCTTTCAATACTGTATCCTTGGATCTAATATTTGCGAATTGCACTATGACATGCCGTGGCGTAGGTTTGTCCTGGTTGAGCTTGGATGGGGTCCTCTCTGCCTCTTGGACACGAATGCTTGTTTCCCTTGCTAGATTAGGGAAGTTTTCAGCTACAATTTGTTCAAATATCTCTTCTAGACCTCTGTTTTTCTCCACCCCTTCAGGGATGCCGATGATTCTGACATTGGATCGTTTCATAGAGTCAGTAATCTCCCGTAATCTACATTCGTGGGCGTGGATTTTTTTAAGACCAGCTTCTATTTTCGTTTTTTCTTCTACTAACCCATCCTCCAATTCGCTAACGCGTTCCTCTGCCTCGGTGACCCTGGCCGTCAGAGCCTCTAGTTTTGACTGTATTTGGCCCATAGAATTTTTAATTTCTGTCAGATTCGCTCTCATTTCTGCCCTTAGGGATTCTATATTCTCAGCAACGCTTTCTCTGATGCTTTTTTCAAGTTTACTCATCATCTTGACCATTGTTGCTCTGAATTCCATTTCTGATAATTGGGATACATCCATATGTATTAATTCTGTGGCCGAGGCCAATTCTGTGGCAGAGGCCACAGACTCATTATCTTTTCTTTGCTGGGGGGGACTTCTCCTTCTCGTCATTCTGATGAAGAGAGATTGCAGGGTTGTCCAGAGCCCAAGTGTTGACTGGGACCCAGGCCGTGCGCCCTTGTTTTATAGAGATCTTAGGGATGTGGGCTTCTTCCTTAAAGAGTTTATTTATTTATTTGAGAGAGAGAGAGACAGTCAGCAAGAAAGGGAACCCAAGCAGAGGAGTGGGAGAGGAAGAAGCAGGTTCCCGGTGGAGAAGCCCGATGAGGGACTCCTTTCCGGAACGTTGTAAACACACCCTAATCCGAAGACAGGTGCTTGGTGACTGCGCCACTCAGGCGCTCCGGGTTGTGGGCTTCTTGATTTTTCAGCCTGCCTTCTGGGGGAGGGGCCTGCCTGCCGGTACTCAGAAAACCCTGTTTGGGTAGAGTCTCTGTGTCCCTTGCGAGGGGGGATGGGGATGGGCACCCTGTGAGCCGGTATTTCCGGGCTTTTGTTCTCTGGCGGCTTTCCCTGGCGGTTTGCTATGCCTCTTCTGAGAGAGCAGCAGCGGCTGAAATTCAGCCTCTGTCTCAGAACAGAGGGATCGCGGATCGTTCTCCACTGATGTTCTGGCCACTTTAACTCTGTTTCTGTTGGTGCTGCTCAACCCTGCAGCATCCCGGGCTGTGCGCCCCACACCCGGCGTCCCAGCCCTCACTTCCAGGGCCGGCACGTCTCTGTCCTTTGTGTTTCCAACCCCGCCAGCCGCCAGCCGCCCCGCGCGGGCTCCCGGAGCTCCCCGTCTCAGTCTGGTGTCTCACGGGTGCTGACCGCGAGTCCGCCTGCTCCCCCGTGCAGGTGGCCCTCCAGCCGCCAGCCGCCCCGCGGACGCTCCCGGAGCTCCCGGTCTCAGCCTCGATCCAGTGAGCACACCGGAGCTCCGGAGCTCCGTGAGATGCTTGGTGGCACACGCTCCCGGCTCACGGAGTCAGTCTGCCGTTTCCAGAGTGCGGGTCCGCGGTCCGCCCGCTCCCCGGTGCAGGTGGCCCGCCAGCCGCCCTGCGCGCGCTCCTGGAGCTCGCGTTCTAAGTCTGTTGTCTCGCGGGTGCCGTCCGCGAGTCCGCCTGCTCCCCCGTGCAGGTGGCCCGCCAACCGCCAGCCGTCCTGCGTGCGCTCCCGGAGCTCCCGTTCTCAGTCTGCTGTCTCAAGCGTGCGGGTCTGCGGTCTGTCCCTCCCCCGTGCAGGTGGCTACCGCTTCCCGGCGCCCTGACACGGCGGCTCCCTCCCCCTTCTGTTTAGCTTCCGATATCTGTGCGCGGTTTCACGGCTCCCCGCTTCGTACCTCGATACTCAGCGCTGGAGATGTTCATTTGTAGAGATCCAGATGTATCTTCCTGCGTCTCAGGCTGATTCCATGGATGTTCCTGCTGGTCTGGTACCTATCCAGCTCAACTCAGGGGACCGGCTGAAAAAGGGGTCCCCTACTCCTCCGCCATCTTAACCTCTAAAATATATATTTTTTAAGTCTCAGTATTTTTACGTATAGAAGATAGAGCTAACCAAAATTCATTTGATTTTTTCACCCTTTATTATGATTTTTTAAACATGTGTTTTATTTAAGTAATCTCTACACCCAACACAGGACTCACAACCATGAGATCAAGAGTCCCATGACTCTTTTTTTTTTTTTTTTTTTTAAAGATTTCACTTATTTGAGAGAGTGAGCGAGAGAGATCCAGGGACTCTGGGATCATGACTTGAGGCAAAGGCAGCCGCCTAACCAACTGAGCCACCCAGGTGCCCCTGAGTCCCATGACTCTTTTTTTTTTTTTTAAGATTTTATTTATTTGACAGAGAGACAGCCAGCAAGAGAGGGAACACAAGCAGGGGGAGTGGGAGAGGGAGAAGCAGGCTCCCAGCAGAGGAGCCTGATGTGGGTGTCGATCCCAGGACGCCGGGATCACGCCGCGAGCCAAAGGCAGACACCCAACGACTGCACTACCCAGGCGCCCCAGTCCCATGACTCTTGAAGAGCCAGCCAGGAGCCCCTGATTTTCACCGTTTAATGAATAGTTTGCTCTTAGATCCCTTTCTACTCTATCAAAATAGATTGATATTCTGCCATATGCAGAATTTGTAAATCTGTTTGTTATTTGTGTACCCATTAGCTTCTAGAGAAGTGATATTCAAACTTTTTTGATTATATGACCCAATATACGCCTATTTATATCTATATATATGTCCAACCAAACTTATATAAATTATATAACCTACAGAAAAAGTTAAAATTACAAAAAAGATAGGCAGTAGAAATTCTAATATATTCCTCTTGCACCACATTGTACCTACCTGTCTGTGCATCTGCCCTTCGTCAGAGACCACTGACTGCTGTTAGCATCTCTCAAGACCCACTGCCAAATTATACCTCCTTTTTATCATTCTTTTCTCATGGAAGGGAGAGCCTCTAGTTGGTCCATAGGAGACTGATCTGGAGATAAGGTTAAATTCTGGTGGCGTTAATAAACATCACAAAGTAGGTGATTGTGGTTACTAGATATCACTACAGGGGAGATGTGCCCCAAATCAGTAAGTTAACAATCGGAGGGGCCACAGGATGCCGCCACCAGATAGCATGTCTGAAATACAACTGAGTAAAAAGAAAGCAGTATCTCATTAACTTAACATCTGAATAAAAAGTATGACAACAGAAGTGAGCAAAAAGCTGGCCTTCCTAGTTAGTGGTGGGTGTCCAGTATTGTCCTGAAGACAGCTGTCTGGCTAGTGCTGCATCAGAGGGGTCCCCCCAGCCTCAACAAGCAATGTTCCTAGTTTCTCAGAGACTTTCAGACATAGGAAAAAGCAGTTCTTGGTTCAGTTCATGAGTACTCTTTTTCTAGTAGTTACGTTACAAATACAAATACGAAGTTAGCGTCTTGGTTTACACAATTCTCTCGTGAATTTGGTTAGTACAAGAGTTAATTCCTCTGATGAGGATTACCTCTTATTAACTTGACAGAAGTTTGTGGGCCTGGAAAGCTATGCTCATGGAAACCCTGTCTTTTGGTGACTGCAAGGCACTGGCACCCTGAGAGACCCAGGACTCCTTTGATGTACCATTGGTTTCCCTCACGAAACAGAGCCTTGTAGAGTCGAACGATGGCAGGAACTAGCAAGTCAAGGACTGCTCCTGCACTTAAATGAGTCATTAATGGCTTTGTAAAGTTCCAGAGGATGACTCTAATGTTACACTGGTCTGTGCTTTATACAGAAAAGTCATCCTTTGTAAAGTTTGGCCATTAAAGTCAGTATCTTAAAAAAACAAACAAACAAACAAACTTGATACAGTGCAGATCTCTGTTATGGAAGTTTATTTAGAAAGGTCTGTGAAAGCGATTCCTCTCCTGAGTTCCCGGGAAAGAAATGTACTTCCTTTACCACGCTTTCTGTGGACTCCATGTGCTCCTGTGTTACTTGTAATTTCATCCAATTCTTTTCTGAGTTGTGTCAGTTGTCATTCCATAAGCTGTTGTTTGCCATCTAATTTCTGAGAACTTCATTTCTAATGTGTGATTTTTTAAAAACTTCAATCTAAATGATTTAACTCATTTAAAAATATTTTCATCTGCATTATAGCTAGAGTTTTTTTCTTGTGAGTTCTCATGGTCTGTTCAAAATTCTTTAATCCATTTTAATCTCTTTCTTGTACAAGGGCATTTGAGGTTAAATAGCATTTCTTTTTCCCCTCATGTCCAAATTACGTAGATTTTTGTGGATCCCATCATAGAGGTGTTTCCTATGGAGATGTGGATGGGCCAGGATCAATTTTTCAGCTGCATGGCTCATGGTCTCCCTCCTGTTATAAATGAAGAACCAGAAATAGAGCCTTTTGTGTAACCCTTCTCTATTTGTCAAAGCTAAGACTGGTTGGAAAGATTTTCTGCCTTTAGCACTGTGTTTCCTAGAAGTCTACAGACCTTGCCTTCAAGGTTATATTTATTTTCAGAGATCTTTTCATCTTGAGTCAGCTGGCCACCCTGCCTAAAACAAAATGACATTGTTTTACCATTCCCAATGTAAATCTTCCCTCTCCTTTATTTCAAATGTTCCTGTCCTGCTCTATTTTATTTCTTTCCAACATTTTTTCCTCAGAGTGTGGCTCAGTCATCCTGGAAGGAAGCATGTGCTGGATATTTCTGATACTCTTCAGAGCTTAGATCACTATAACACTAGTCAATTCTCTTTCACCTACACACCCACGTAGAAGCAGGGGTGTTTTTCCTTTTTGTTGTTGCTGTGCACTCACCCAGAATGTGATGCCTGTGAGCTTCTTCTCAAATATGTTTACCTATCTTTCCATTCAGTTGGAGTCCTTTCAACAATTTTGGGGACTATAGCTTACAAAGACCTGGAAGTAACTCCTTCGCTCTTGCTGCTTCCCACTTCCTTTTTGCTCCTGCATCTGTCCAGTGTCTAGGTAGGCAGGTATACCTGGCCATATTCTGAATATGTAGGGATTCCATTTCTGGAATTTCTCAAAGATTATTTTGTGAAGAGCCAGTTAACCCCTGGTCCAGGAAGGGTTATTTATCTTTGGGAAGACTGACTATGATGTGGACGTAGGGTAACTGCAAACCTTTTTGTAGTTTATAATATTAAAGAAGCAGATTGGTCTCAAAGATGTCAACACTTCTTTAGTCTTTTGAGAAACGTCTACCTGCTTATGCACAGGGTTTCCTGGAAAACCCACTTACTTAAACGAATCAAGTTTATGTCCCTTTGCAAGGACAGTGCCTTGAGAAATTAAAACTTAAAGGTATTCCTTGTAAGAATTAGAAAAATCGCTGATAAACTACATACCAGTACAAAGTTTTTTACAATCTGGAAACAAAATGAACTTACAAAATTTGTATTAAAATGAGACTTCTAGTGTCAAAGGAAAGTATTTATAACAAGATTTTACTAAATATTTAATAGTACTACTAATGCATGCAAATACCAACTTCACAAAACAGCTGTTATATAAAGTGAGCTGAGCATCTACATTAATATTAGTGGTGCTCATAATCTTCATAATATTTTAACACAAACTAAGTGCTAATAGTCCGCAGGAGAGTAAAAGTATCAATATCTACACACGTAAAATAATACACTTTATTTTAAATAACAGTTCAACACTTAATGTTGTTTTTATTCTAACTTTGAACAAAGACGGTATATATAACTGGAATGATTATCTGTGCAAGATTTTCATGTGACCACATTTAAGACAACCCCGAAACCAGAAGTTATATTCTTTTACCTGAGGAGAGGATAACCGAGTTATATTTTCAATACATTTAAATTATCTCTATAAATAGACTAGACACTCTTTTCTTGTTTCGTTGTTGTTACTTTACAGAAAAAGCTTCCTTTCACAGTTAATACTTAGAAATACACTCCGGAGCCAGATAAAGTCTTAGCGTAAACTCCAGCTCTTCTACCCACGAGCTGTAAGACTTTGGGCAAGTCTCTTAACCTTCCTAAGCTCAAGTCCACATCATACAATGGAGAAAATAAATGTTTCAAAGATTGAGATAATATATGTGTTATGGGCTGAATTCATATGCTGAAGTCCTAATCCCCAATACCTCAGAATGTGACTGTATTGGAGACAGGCTCTTTAGAGAGGTAATTAAGTTAATATGAGGTCATTAGGGAGGGCCCTCATCCATTATGACTTAGTGTCCTTACAAGGAGAGGAAATTAGGACACAGATACAGAGGGAAGGCATTGTGAGACACAGCGAGAAGACCCCCATCCACAAGTGAAGGAAAGAGACCTCAGGAGAAACCAACTCTGACAACACCTTGATCTCAGATTCTTGCCCCCAGAATTGAGAGAAAACAAATTTCTGTTGTTTAAACCCCCTTATATGTGGTATTTTGTTATGGCAACCCTAGCAAATTAATACAATATGTAAAGAATCTGGAATAGTGCCTGGAACATGGTAGGTAATCAAGAACTTAATTACTACTGTTAGTATTTCCCCAGAGCTTTTCTAATCAACTCCACACATAATTCAGTTCTTGTTCATTTAATGGCTAAGTGGCAAAAGAGCAAGACTTTTTTGGGATACACAGAATGCTATGGACTCAGAGCATCCCTGCATGTTCTTGCTGGATTTGAGCTCTTTTTCCAGGCCATTTTTCAGGGATGTGTTTCCAGTGGGTAGCCTTGAATGATGATGTAATATCTCACTCCAGACCAAGGACAGGCTTACTTCTGCTTACTATAAAGGTTGTGATTTGCCCAAGTTAGTTGTTCCTCTCCTATAGCACAACCTATTCTGCATGCAGGCATTCAGCATGGGCTCTTTATGTCACCCCTGTGGAACTTGAAAGGACAGAGAAACAACATAAACCAACATGAAGCTCTGGCTACTATAAAGTCATTTGTTTCTGATGTAGGATTCTGTTTTCTGCCGGTATCCCATTAAATTTTAACTGTTAGCTTGTAAACGGTAAAATCTCAGACCCTGCACAGTTCTTGTTTTGGCTGCGAGGGTCATGGTTTCTGAAAAAGATGAGGGCCCCACTCCTCTGGGTTAAGAGATATGACTCCCTGGATCCAAGAGTAAATGTTCTCACTTAAGTAGTGGGAAAGGGGAAGGAGAATGAGTCCCCCACTGTCCTGTTAATTTATGTTTGGAGGCTAAGCAGTGAGAAGTAGGATTAAAACAAGCCACCCATATATATCTATGAGGTCCAACTCGTCGAGTATGGCATTCAAAGCCTTTGATTCTTTGCTGAGTTTTTGCCAGGGTGTTCTGTCTATTTCTGATAGTGGGGTGTTGAGGTCCCCTACTATTACTGTGTTCTTATCTATATGTCTCTTTATTTTGGTTAAGAGTTGGCTTGTGTATCTTGCTGCTCCCCTGTTGGGGGCATATATATTAATAATTGTCATATCCACTTGTTGAATACTTCCTTTAAGAATAATATAGTGCCCTTCTGTATCTCTCTCTATGGCCTCTAGTTTAAAATCCAGTCTATCTGATATGAGAATTGCTACTCCAGCTTTCTTTTGAGGTCCATTTGCGTGGAAGATGGTACTCCATCCCCTTACTCTAAGTCTGAATGCATCTTTGGGTTCAAAATGAGTCTCTTGTAGACAGCAAATGGATGGGTCATGTCTTTTTATCCAATCTGCAACCCTGTGGCGTTTTATGGGAGAGTTTAAGCCATTTAGATTGATAGAGATTATTGACAGATATGATTTTAATGATGCCATTTCTCTTTAAAGTCTTTGTATCGGTTGTGACTTGCTGCTCTGTATCACTCTTGGGGCCTTTTTACCTTTATAGAGCCCCCCTTAATATCTCCTGTAGGGCTGGTTTCGTGGTTACGAAATTGGTTAATGATTGGCGATTTTGGAACGTCTTTATTTCTCCATCAATTCTGAATGACAGCTTTGCTGGATAAAGGATCCTTGGCTGCATGTTTTTCTCTGAAAGAGCTTTAAAAATGCCCCCCCAAGCCTTTCTCTCATTCCAGGTCTCTGTAGACAGGTCTGACGTAATCCTGATACCTTTGCCTTGGTACGTGAGAAATTTCTTTGCCCTGGCCGCTTTCAATACTGTATCCTTGGATCTAATATTTGCGAATTGCACTATGACATGCCGTGGCGTAGGTTTGTCCTGGTTGAGCTTGGATGGGGTCCTCTCTGCCTCTTGGACACGAATGCTTGTTTCCCTTGCTAGATTAGGGAAGTTTTCAGCTACAATTTGTTCAAATATCTCTTCTAGACCTCTGTTTTTCTCCACCCCTTCAGGGATGCCGATGATTCTGACATTGGATCGTTTCATAGAGTCAGTAATCTCCCGTAATCTACATTCGTGGGCGTGGATTTTTTTAAGACCAGCTTCTATTTTCGTTTTTTCTTCTACTAACCCATCCTCCAATTCGCTAACGCGTTCCTCTGCCTCGGTGACCCTGGCCGTCAGAGCCTCTAGTTTTGACTG